>NW_024395977.1:25185203-25420528 GCF_016617805.1 Bactrocera tryoni
TGGTTGCAACCATGCCTACTTCGCATTTGATTCTTTCAATTAATATAACGGAATAAAAGCTTGCAGTTAGGATGCTCTCGATAAGGTGGTTGTCGAGTTATGTGGTTATCTGATTAAGTAAACAGCAACAAAATGCGGTATGGCAAAAGGGAAGAATTTAGTATACCGTCCCAGGATTTCGGGGATAAAGAGGATATGGTCGGATAGAGGAGACTATCCTGATCAAGGATATATATAGGAAGCTTATAGTTTTCGAGATATTTGCGTTTAAAGTTGAAAATTTGCAATATTTTAATTATATATTTTCTATATATAAAATTAATTTTGCACTTATATTTTTCACTTTTATATCCACTAGCACTTCACTAATTCGTTTGTAAACATTCATTTTAAATTATATATTAGAAAAACAGTTTTAATTCAATTTTTAACTTATTGTTAAAATTTATTTACTTGAAAATAACCAAAGAGCTACAAACCAAGAATGATAGAATACAAGATTACGACGACCGCCATTACGAAACGACATAGTTCGGTGTTGAGAAGAACAAGAGTGAAAAACTGTCAAATGGCTTGCAAATTGTAAACAGAAAAGTAAACACTTTTGCAAAATATTATTAATTCTTTCGATTTTAATGAAAAGTTTTAGTGAAGCGATTGAATATTGTTGAGTGAAAAGATTTGAATCATTTCTAAAGAAATATATCGGTCTTCTTCTTCTTCTTAATTGGCGTAGACACCGCTTACGCGATTATATCCGAGTTAACAACAGCGCGCCAGTCGTTTCTCCTTTTCGCCGTGGCGCCAATTGGATATTCCAAGCGTAGCCAGGTCCTTCTCCACTTGGTCCTTCCAACGGAGTGGAGGTCTTCCTCTTCCTCTGCTTCCCCCGGCGGGTACAGCGTCGAATACTTTCAGAGCTGGAGTGTTTTCGTCCATTCGGACAACATGACCTAGCCAGCGTAGCCGCTGTCTTTTAATTCGCTGAACTATGTCAATGCCCTCGTTCACTGCCAGACCCATTTTCTGTGCTTCCTTGTCCAGCCTGGAGAAAGCAGAACTAACGGCGCGGGTGTTGAGGCCGATGATATCAATATCGTCGGCAGACGCCAGCAGCTGTACACTCTTATAGAAGATGGTACCTTCTCTGTTTAGTTCTGCAGCTCGTACTATTTTCTCCAGAAGCAGGTTGAAGAAGTCGCACGATAGGGAGTCGCCTTGTCTGAAACCTCGTTTGGTATCGAACGGCTCGGAGAGGTCCTTACCGATCCTGACGGAGCTTTAGGTGTTGCTCAACGTCAGTTTACACAGCCGTATTAGTTTTGCGGGGATACCAAATTCAGACATCGCGGCATAAAGGCAGCTCCTTTTCGTGCTGTCGAAAGCAGCTTTGAAATCGACGAAGAGGTGGTGTGTGTCGATTCTCCTTTCACGGGTCTTTTCCAAGATTTGGCGCATGGTGAATATCTGGTCGGTTGTTGATTTTCCAGGTCTGAAGCCACACTGATAAGGTCCAATCAGTTTGTTGACGGTGGGCTTTAATCTTTCACACAATACGCTCGATAGAACCTTATATGTGATGCATGCTCCTTATCAGTTCTTCGCCGCCGTGTTTGAATAGCTCGGCCGGTAATCCATCGGCCCCCGCCGATTCGTTGTTTTTCAGGCGGGTAATTGCTATTCGAACTTCTTCATGGTCGGGTAATGGAATGTCTGCTCCATCGTCATCTATTGGGGAATCGGGTTCGCCTTCTCCTGGCGTAGTGCGTTCACTGCCATTCAGCAGGCTGGAGAAGTGTTCCCTCTATAATTTAAGTATACTCTGGGCATCAGTGACTAGATCACCTTTGGGGGTTCTACAAGAGTATGCTCCGGTCTTGAAACCTTCTGTAAGCCGCCGCATTTTTTCGTAGAATTTTCGAGCATTACCCCTGTCGGCCAGCTTATCAAGCTCTTCATACTCACGCATTTCGGCCTCTTTCTTTTTCTGTCTGCAGATGCGTCTCGCTTCCTTCTTCAATTCTCGGTATCTATCCCATCCCGCACGTGTTGTGGTCGATCGTAACGTTGCGAGGTAGGCAGCCTGTTTTCTCTCCGCTGCGGCGCGGCAATCCTCGTCGTACCAGTGGTTCTTTTGCACTTTCCGAAAACCAAGGGTTTCGGATGCAGCTGTACGTAAGGAGTTTGAAATGCCGTCCCACAGTTCCCTTATACCGAGTTGTTGATGAGTGCTCTCAGAGAGCAGGAGTGCAAGCCGAGTAGAAAATCGTTCGGCAGTCTGTTGCGATTGCAGCTTTTCGACGTCGAACCTTCCTTGTGTTTGTTGGCGTGCGTTTTTTGCTGCACAGAGGCGGGTGCGAATCTTGGCTGCAACAAGATAGTGGTCCGAGTCGATGTTAGGACCTCGGAGCGCACGCACATCTAAAACACTGGAGACGTGTCTTCCGTCTATCACAACATGATCGATCTGGTTGGTAGTTTTTCGATCCGGAGACAGCCAGGTAGCTTGATGAATTTTTGTGCTGGAATCTAGTACTACAGATAACCATATTTCGGGCCCCGGCGAAGTCGATCAGCCTCAACCCATTTGGGGATGTTTCCTCGTGGAGGCTGAATTTACCGACCGTAGTGCCAAAGATACCTTCTTTGCCCACCCTGGCGTTGAAGTCGCCAAGCACGATTTTGACATCGTGGCGGGGGCATCTCTCATAAGTGCGTTTCAAGCACTCATAAAAGGCATCTTTGGTCACATCGTCCTTCTCATCCGTCGGAGCGTGGGCGCAGATCAGCTTTGATGCGGATTGTGGCTAGACGTTCATTCACCGGAGTGAATGATAGTACTCGGCGACGGAGTCTCTCTCCCACCACGAATCCCACACCAAACTTGCGCTCCTTTATATGGCCACTATAGTGCCATGGTCGTCATCAAAAGGGGGGTCTCTCATCCGAGGCTGCTGTTGGTTTTTCATTGGGGTGAGCTTTTTACGTGGCGGGTCCCAAACCCAGCGCACAACCCTATGCAGGGGTGTTTCGCCTTCTCACTTTAGCTCACCTTCGAACGGATGTTCTTAGGCTACCCAGAGGATACTTGGTCAAAGACCGGAAGTCGTGAGCTGCTTGAGTCAAATGTAAAAGAATCGTTTCTGGCCATTCCCAAGTGAATGGCGATCAGAGAACTTTCCTCACTTGCGTGAACTGCTACACATGACCAGGGAGGATGGGTCTATTGATAATAAAATTGTTTATTGTGATTCAAATGGAGAAGACATTTCTTGTGTTGTATATAAATATATACATATATTATAAGTTCAGATGTATCAGATGTATGAAATTATGATAAAAGAATTGTGAAATTATACTGAAGATATATTTGTAACATATTTTTAACCTATCGTCAACTAATTCCAAATAAAGTGAATCAATTGTGTTTATGATATTTGAATTGCATAATAATTATTACAACAAGCCACTGCACATTTCATTTTAAAAAAATAATATATTTATGCTTAGAAATTTAACTAAATACAACAGTACACTTTCACTGGTTTTCTTCATTTGAACAATTTCCACACATGCTACTCTATTTATTGTGGATGTGCCTAAAACTACTTATATCTTTTCACGCAACAATATTCTAAACATTCCACTGAAATTTTTCCTGCAAAGACGAATGAATTAATATTATTTTGGGAATTTCCAAAAGTGTTTACTTTTCTGTTTACAATTTGTATGCATTTCTATGCTTGTTCTTCTCAACGCAAAACTGTTACGTCACGAAATTGTTGCACAATGTATTTGTTTTTGTAAGAATTGTCACGAGCTAAACCGAAAAAAACTAACGGTAAACTAGTGTCGTAATCTTATATTCTATCATTCTTGCTACAAACTATCAAATAATCAGTGTTACCTTATCGACATCATTTGTAAAATAACTAAAAGAAATTAAGTAAACAGATTATACCCCAAATACGAGAATCAACAACCTATAAAAAAAATAACCCTGGTCGGTCCAACAACGGGGTGTATCAAATTTTTTTTGCGTAGAACTCCGTTTTGCGTGGTTGGCCTTCGGTTTATGTTTCCTTTATTTAGGGTATAATGTTTCTTTATATTCTTTTTTGTTAGTTTGTAAAATATTTTAGTATGGTAACACTGATTATTTGACAGTTTGTAATTCATCCGTAGTGGAACTCGAGTCTGTGCTAAATGTGGGTGATTTGGAAGACCCCGAAGCGCAAGAAGAATTGGCATCTGGCTCATCTGCTGACAGCCCGTTTGCGGAAAAAGTGAAGCCCAAACAGCATCACGCCATTAGAATTTGAACGAATGAGCTTCAGAGAGAAACAGCTTCAACTTGAAATCGGTAAATTTAATTGGATGAAAGAAGTAGAAATAAACAAAAACGAAATTGAGAAAAAAAATTGAATACGATTTCCAACTTAAGAGAATGGAGTTGGAGCAAAACAAAAATCCGAAAGTTTGAGATATAAACTAAATATAAAAATAATAATATAATATAATATAATAACCAATAAACACTTAAAATAAACAAATAAATAATTTTCAATTACTTGTTTTATATTAAAACAAAAATATGAGTTTTTATTAAAAATTAAATTGTTTTTTTTTAGTTCGGTTGTAGGCGCAACCTTAGCACATCCATCATATTGGCATTCGTGGGCTTCGACACTTTGCCTTTTAAAGTGTGAAGAATCGCGCCCTTTCAAGAGTATGTTATGTAGCACACAGCAGACAAGTATCTGTTTATTAAAAGATGTTTGACTCTCTTTCTTTTATTTTTACCCGGATTTGTTTCAAATTACACAACTTTTCTTTAAGGATCCCGAAACAATTTTATGCTCTAACACGATATGGCTATGTACTTTGTTTAATTTAGCTTGCCTTTGAGAGTCTGCTAAAGAAGAATTGCTTCAGTAGGGTGTTATCAAATGTTTTGTCAACTTATAGGCAGAGTCACCTTCAATCCACTCTTCTCCACTAAATAAGCCTGTTGTGTTTCTTCCAATATGAGATTTCTCAACACTTTAGAATCGTGGTAGCTTCCGGAATATTTTACTTCTGCATGTAATATCCGTAACTTGTGTTCACACACTACTTCCAATTTGATAGAGTATATTCGTTGCCGAGAAAAATACACTTTATGATTTTTATTCAGCTTTTCGGATAGTTCAATCTCACTACCGTCAATGTAACCAATGCAATATGGTAATTCGCAGAATGTTTGGAAAACAAGTTCCCGGCACTCTGCCGCTCCAGGCAAATAAATGAATTGGGTTAGTTTATTCAACATTGCTGAAAAAATCTTTTAGTGATATTGGTCAATCTACCTCCATCTCCCACGCCAAAAGTTCTAGCGATTTTACGGACAGAAGCATTTTCACCCGATGAACCTAATCGGAGCATACGATTGCGAGTTGCAAATATATTGCTATTTGTAAACTTGAATTATTAAAGTTAATATCATCAGAAAATATTTCTAGAAGATGAGCGAATTGGCATTTGCTGACATGCAGGATTTGCAAAATCTTCCATCGTCAAAACAACACAGTAGGGGAAGGTGGGGAATTTCGGTTAAAAAGTCACACAAAAGTTATTTTTTGTGAAAATTCCAAAGCATGGATTTGTGGTGCGAATCGTAACCTTCCTTTTGATAACATTGGTTTGATAAAATTCTACAAAAATTTAAAAGTTATATCCATTGGCGCAAAAAACCTGATTTTGCGATTTTGAAAAAAGGTGGGGAATGTCGATTAAAACATGATTGTTACCAATGAAAAACGTTTATTTATCAATGGAAATGAAAGAGAGATTCATAGATAATAAGAAAAATAGGAATTGGCGAAAAAAATTATTCTGACTCGCAGTGGATGCAGGTGTAAGTGTTCGGGTTCGGTCCGGCACATTTCAAGTGAACTCCTCGATCACAAACGATGCAATGGGCCGTGTTTTGACGATTCTCGTGTTTCGGCATCTTTTTCTTGCAAATCGTGCAAAAATCGAAGTCCTCTTCGATGTCGGTTTCGGTCGGAGACGGGCTTCTCTTCCGTGGCGTCTTCGATTTGCCATGGCCTTTTTGCTTCTTGGCTGCTGGTTCATCGGCTGCCTTCGTCAATTTTTGCCGCTTTTTTTCGGCCTTGTCACGCAGATCTGCGACAACCTCAGGCGATGTCAAAATCGTTGACTCCATTGTCTTGCGGCCACGTTTTGATTTCGGCGCAGGTGTGCCCATTTCAACGGGCCAACCGATTTCAATGCATCACGGAGCTGTGGAGCCGAAACAAGAGACAACGACGATGATGCAGCACCACTTGTTGAAGCTGGGGCACTTGTCGATGCCTCCGACGTTGACCACCTCCTCATTCGCAGCAGTCACAATGGCATCACCAGAGGCAAGAACTCGACGTTGATTGTCGGCGTCTTTCTCTTCGTCACCGAACAAATTTTCGCCGCTCAGTTCCGAAGCGACAAAGTCAACTTCAGGGGAAAATTTGCGGGTTGAACGGGTAGATGCCAGTTGTTCGGAAGCCGGATTTGATGGTTTTCGGCGTTAACATAACATCGAGGCACTGATCGACAAGGAGCGGCACATGATGCAGATCGAAAGTGACACCAATGTTGGATTTTTTCCATGCATCATGCTTCACGGTCATCATGCCTTTAAATGGTGCAAATACCGCAACATATAGCGGCTGCATTTTGTGCGTGCATTTCGGCGGAAAAGACAGCAACGTGATGCCATGATCCAACGCCAAATCTATCGCCTCGATCGATAAATGCGAACCGTGGTTGTCCAGCAGCAACATGGTTGGCGAATCGGCATTAGCACCGGTGTGCTTGATGAAAGGACGCATGAATTGAGGGAATACGTCAGGGTTCATGTAACCAGAACCGTTCGCAACACCAACAGCGCCATGACTCGCATGAGTCATAAAAATCTCTTTCATGTTGACTCGGGGAAAGAGGAAGAATGGCGGTATAGACTGGCCACTAGCGCTGACGGCCAAAGCCAAAGACACATTGGTGCCTTTTTCGGCAGATGTTGATGAGCCGACCTGCTTTTGTCCTTTGCGCAAAGAAACTTGAGTTGTGGTTGCTTGATTATTACTTTATTGAATAATAATATAATATTGAAATACATGGCTTTTATACAAAGATTTTGCTTAGCTCACTCATTCATAAATTTTAACGTAAACATCAAAATAATTTCGGAGTTCAACCACTTTTAATTTGTTTGTAATCAATAAAATAATGGCAGCAACAATGTTACAACATATGTTGATTTGTAACATTGTTGTGGCAAAAAACAATAAGCAATAGAATGCGATATCAATTTCGACAAAGTTGCGACAAAGCAAATGTAAATAAAAAATAACAACTACTGTGGTCGTTTTGCGATATATTGCTTAATAATCATTTTATACATTAAAGAAGCTAATCGAACGGAATATCAAATTTTATATTTAAAATAGCTTGCAGTGGATTGTACTGATACAATGGGTGGAGTCTCTGACGTAACTCGCGCGATGGTTTTGACAGGTCTGGTTGGCACGGTCGGGTACCCGGTTTCATCCATGTTCCATATTCGGTGATGTTCAAACGGCGTCTTACCGAGAACGGATGCAAGGTTGGCAAAGAATGCATCGACATTCTCTTTGTTGAATCGCTTCGCACGGCTCTGGCTTACTTGCTCTGGTGGCGATTCATGAACGCCAACTGCCAATCCTTACTCGCCTGTTGATTGTCGTTCCATGGATCCGGATACGACGCGCCAACTTTCCGAGCAAATTCATACGCGAGCTTACTGAAGCTCCATCAAACTAATTCCATAGTTGATGTCGCTGGCCTGGAGAATGTAGCTTATCAGCGCCTTCTCTTGTTCGATGTTGAAGATCTGAAATAAAAAAAAATTATTTATTATTCGATGAAAGAAAAAGAAAGAAACCAGCAGAACTCACTGTTTTTGTGCCCATCGTCGTGCTTTCAGCCAGCAAATTCTTCATTACATCGGCATTGGCAGTAGTAACGTCGATGCTCGCACGATCAAATGCTGCAATATAACGCAAGGGTTGTTCCTCGGAATTTTGTGTGCCGTCGCAGGTTGTCGAACGCTGTTGTGATGTATTTTCACCGACTTGATCGCCTCCAAAATGTTGTCAAAATCAACAATTTTCTCTTGTTTGGGATAGTACCGCGGCATAATGACTAAAAAAAATTTTTCGGAGCACGAAACTATCAGGAAATGTTGAAAAACTATTGTGTTGTTGAAATTCTGCACGAAAAAAATAACTAACCTTGCCGTGCCCCAACAAAACTTCTACAAATATTAATTCTTAAGCGACATGTTTGGAATTACTTTCGATATATACATCTGCGTGACATGTTCCACCACACATTGAATTCCCTGATGATCAATTCAATAAACCAGAGAAGATTTTCTTACTTTTATGAATGGAGAGCTTCCTTAGTTTACTTTTTGTAGCGCAAAGAAAATTTGGTTAAAATTTTACGATTTAAAAAAATGCTATTTGGATGGATATGATAAGTAATGACACCGTATTTCGATGAACATCTCACTCAAGAATGATTCTTCCTGCTTGGGTGAATCATATCATACAGCATAGCGACAATTTAACATTTACCTAAACTTAGGAAACAGTGCTTAACCTTAATAAATGAATATGAGAGAGCCTAGGCATATACAAGTACTGTCCACCTCAAAATTGGAGGAACCTTGTATATCACTCAACACTGGATGTTGAAACCGAATGCACTACTACGCGGATATCGCTAAATGACATTAATTTTTTGAATCATCGATTCCAGTAACCTCAGTAGATCGTCCGTTCATGTATTCATTGCTTTCGTTACAAATCCAAATTTCTTCAACATATGTATAATGGGTAATCTTCCTATACAGCGCTTAACACCAACACGCCCATAATTGGAAGAAGAGGTCTTCCATTATATATCTTCCGGGATAACGCAACTTATTTTGCAGAAAACTTACTGATTTTAAATCGTTTCTTTTCAAGACGGATATCAAAGTTATTATTACTTTTCATTTTATCTCTCCTAGGGCCCTCATTTTGATGGCATTTGAAATACTGCAGTTAAATACTCGTATGCCAAAGGACATGAATACCAAATTAACGTATGTAAAACTCACTACAGCATTGGCAGAAATATGTAGAAGCAGTTCTAATTCTCGGATTTATTTGTTCTGACCCCAGCGGCCACGAAGCTTTGACTCCTGGTCTCTTCTTAGCTGGTAGTGTTAAAGGCTCTTCCGGAGCCAGTGGAACAACGTCATTCAAATGGAATCAAATGACCGCTAAGAAACAATTGGAAGCGTTGGTTACACGACTACATAAATGAACTTCAAGAGAAAATAAAGTGGAATACTGACCATGGGATTGTCGTTAAAGGCGCAATGGTTTTCGTCCATGAGGACAGTGTAGACACACAACGATAGCTAGTTGGTCGTATTAAAGGTGCTGTTCTAGGAAAGAATGTACTAGTCAGAGTGGTTGACGTGCGAATGCAAGCAAAATAAACATATGTACTATATATGCATACTAAAGTTTATTTGGATGCTCCCAGATAACTCATTTGTATACAAACATGCTGTCTTTTAAAAAAAAGGTGCGTGGAGTCCCTACGCGCGGATGAAGTTATACTTCTTAGTGATATTCCAAGAAATGCATATTATTTTGTATGAAAGAAAACTAGAAAACTTAAATTCACATTTTATAAATTTATTATAATTTATTATCTCCCCGAGCATGCCTTTGCCAACAAGTCGTCTTTTCGCGACGATGGCAGAAGCTAAAAATCATAAATTGTACAAGTTTCTGGTGCTTCTCGCAAAAATCTACGTCGATATGTTTTCACGATCATATATATACATACATACATATTTACACATGTTTGTAGGCGAAGCTGCTACAGCGGCTAGGGGTGACAATCGGCGGCCATTACTTTACTTATGCCATCGAAATTCCATTGCTACGAATATGGAAATGACAACGAAATAATGCAAATATGCATATTTCTAAAGGTCATTAATTTCTTTTAAGAAATGAAAGGAATGAATGATCCTGAGAAGTATAGTCTTAACTTTTCAACGGCCAACGCAGAGCATTTCAACCAAAAGGAATTTATTCATTAAAATCACCACTCAGAAGTCGTTTTATCCGTTGTAAGCGACGATTTTCGAAGAAACATCATTTCTAATATGCCACAAGAAAAAATTAGAAATGAACTTCTTAAACCTCACGCTGTCAGATAAAACCATATACCTCGTCATCGCAGGTCGATTTCCAAAAAATGTAAATGAAGACTAACTACAGAAATAATCCTGTAAAGTATAGCCTTAATTTTTCAACGGCCAACGCAGGGTATTTCAACAAAAGGTCACATAAAATAGTTGAGAATTCGCAGAAATGAAAGACAAAGGAAAGAAAAAGCAGTATAACTTCAATAATGAACAAGCACACAAACATATGTACATATGCGCAGCAGCAGCAAGGAAAGAGGTAACAATCGGCGATCCATTGTATATTTCTTTCATGCATAGCCAAACCATAATTAGGACAACGCAATTGAAGTGTCAATGTTGGTCTAGATGGTAAGCGCTTCAAAAGTTACGACGAGCACGTAGGAGGTGCGTAGGTTCGACTCCCAACAGAATTTATTTTTAATTGAATATGTGATCTTATTTTATATAACTCATTTTAAATATATAAAAGATTTACCTAAACATTATGATGATATTTTCATGATTCATACGCAATGTACGAATGTAAGCATTTTCGTTTTGCCGTCGGCATTTCAATTTCTCATGCTTCAATGTTTGCTTTCAACCAAGAAATCGCTTGTATGTATGTATGTACATATGTGCAATATATGCCTTTGCGTTTTGCCGTCGTCATTTCCATATTGACATGGAAAAGTAATTATGTATTTATTTCATTGTTTCGTTTTGGCTCAATTTTGTATATTAAGACAAGTGTCAATAATTGCGCCAAAATCAAATATATTATATATTCATATGTAAACATGTTTTAAACTTTACATAAAATTGAAGTGTCAATAATTGCGCCAATTTTCATAAAGTTGGAAATTTTGCGCGAATAAGACGTGTGTGGGTTAAGTCGTGAATTTTACTTACATTAATTAATTTGAAAGTGCCGAAAAATGCGAAACGAAATTTCAATAAATTTAAGTAAATTTACATGTATTTTCATTTATATTTAATTGTCAATAAATTTTTTAAAAATTATTTGCCCTAGTTGTCCATTTTTTATTTTCTCACACATTTCAGGCGATTTTTGTATAGAAATTTGACCGGCGTAGAAGCAAAATGCGAAACAATCATACATACATATATTATGTCGTTTGCACATTTGTCTGTATATTTGCGAAAGCAAATGATCTACAAAAGCATATTTCTATACTTAAACAAAATTATTAGAACCATCGTATGTTTCTTACGGGGCATCTCAACAGGATAAAATCTATGTCTTGCGAACTGTATTGCCGTGCCTTTTGCCTGTGGAGACTCCACATTGCTTATATCTTACAATATATCGTATGCCATATATCGTAAGCTATAAGCTGTCACTTCAGCAGTTTGACAGCGCAGTTTTCATTTCTATGAAAATTTCGAAGATGCAACATATCCCATTTGCACATATGCCTACGACATTTTCATTTCGGTAATATGAAAATTAGAAGAGCGAGTATTAAGACGGTTGTGTTATATTATAAAAATAAAGTACATTTTCAAAATAATACTTTTTCAAAAAATTATTATTTATTTTAGTATTGTTAATTTACAGAAAAATTATGCAAATTGGTTTGGGAATAAGCGAAATCTTAAATTTCATAAACTTATAATAGCGAAAATCAAAATATGATTGCTCATTTTAAATTTATTATTTTAATTGGTATATAAAATGTATGCCACAATTATGTCATATTAGTCCAAAAATGTGAATTCTTATTTTTCCCAGAAATACGTTTGTAAAAAAGGATTTTTTTCTTATTATATTATTTTTCCCAGAAATATACATTTGTAAAAAAAAGGATCTTTATCCTTTGTTATTTTTTCATTTTTCCCAGAAATACATTTGTAAACAAAATGATCTTTATCCTTTTTTATTTTCCACATAAAAGATTTAAACAGTTCATGGGCTCAAAACATGCGCTACATCAACTACCTACCCAAATGCTACCTTCGCAAATGATAAAATAGATTTTTCAAGAGCTCAAAGCATGCGCTACATCAGCTTGAACCTACCTATCCTACGCCTTTGCGCAAATGATTATCTTATGATAACAAATGCCCACATACAGATTTGGCAATGGCAATAGCAATAGATTTGACAGTTCGCAAGACATAGATTTTATCCTGTCGAGATGCCCTGTTATGTACATGCATAACCAAACCATACTTAAGTCAGCGCAACCTAAGTGTCAATGGTGGTGTTGGTGCTAAGCGCTTGGAAAGTCAAGATGATACCACAGGTCTCAGGTTTGAATCTCGACAGAATAAATTTTTAATTTTTTGCTTTTAACATCGTGTACTATACAAATAAATATTTTTCTTACTAATAGAAATTAAATTTATCACAGCAATATTATGTATACATATGTATATTATGTATATTGCTGTGATAAATTTAATTTCTATTAGAAAAATATTTATTTGTATAGTATACGATGTTAAAAGGCATACATCTTCTATCCTATCTTGTGTATCTGCACATGCTCATATGAGTGTATGTATACGCATGTACGCGTTCAGAAATTGAAATCATATGTATTTTCATCACTTATCTATATACTTATTACATGTGCGCGCATTGACTTGCATGTTCATACATTCATATATACTTATATGTACATATATTTGCATACATTGCCAAACAAATAATGCACAAGCATACAAACACACATATGCGTACACATATGAATATGTCACCAACAATCGGCGATCCATTGTATATTTCTTTCATGCATAACCAAACCATAATTAGGACAACGCAATACAAGTGTCAATGGTGGTGTTGGTGGTAAGCGCTTGAAAAGTTACGACGAGCACATAGGTTCGAATTCCAACAGAATTTATTTTTAATTGAATATGTCACCAACCAAAAATTGAAACTTGTTCTACAAAAGCAACAACAGCATAAGCATGGCAACATTGTGTTGTTGGTAGAAAAGCCGAGCTGTGCCGAAAGAAACGAACAAACGATCGCCGATTGCCACCGCCTCGCTTGCAGCTCGAACATCTTCGCAGACAAGGTTGCGTAGATTCATATTGAGCAAGGTTGCGCAACTTGAATCTATCGCAACCTTTTTCGAACTCGTATAAGAAGTATAACGAGCCCTAACCGCCAAAAAGACGTAAGCGCCAAAAAACAAATTATGCAGGGGAAGATTTTTTTTTAAATATTTGGTTCAGGAAGAAGTAGTGCAGTGGAATTGAGTATGTATGCACTGCTATTTCCTAACTATACATTATATTTATTTTTTTCATATATTTCCAAGATAACGGGTATTAATGTCGCTTACGTCTTTTTTGCTGTCATGCTGGATAGCTACTAATTTATGTTTTGGCGGTTACGCCCAATGATATTAGTAAAAAAACTTTGTTCTGTTTTTAATTTTTCAAATTTTTTCGTGTACAAAAATTAACCTTAAATTCATTAGTGTCAATAAAAAAATAAAATTAATATGAAAAATACTTTAGAGTACAGAATTAATTTTAACTGCAAACTTATATAAATAATAATAGTTTTTAAACTTTAATTGAATAGTTTTAAAAATAATTGGCTTTCTAGAAAATACGATTTGTCTTCTTGATCAGTTTCAGGTAGAACATCTTTAATAATTTCATCGTATTTTAAACTTAAAAATTCGCTGTGAAATCTTGTAGGTATTGTGTTTTTATCACATAGTGTTTTTCTTCTTCTTCTTAATTTTCGTAGACACCGCTAACGCGATTATAGCCGAGTTAACAACAGCGCGAAAGTCATTTCTTCTTTTCGCTACGTGGCGCCAATTGGATATTGGAAGCGAAGTCAGGTCCTTCTCCACTGGGTCCTTCCAATGGAGTGGAGGTCTTCCTAGTGTTTTTAGATCTTTGTATTTTTTTGAAGAAATTTTTAATAAATTATCATATAAACGTAGAGGTCCATTTTCTATTAAAGAATTATTTCGTCTTGATCTTGCAATGTAGTTAAGATCGTATTCTTCAATTTTGGAATCGCCAAAATATCCGTACTTAAGTTTCATGATAGGATTATTTTTTTCTAACGAAGCTAAACGTAATTTTGGAAAAGAGATTTTAATTGAAGTGGGAAACATAGTTTGAGAAAATGTTTTCCAATCTTTGAAATCAGAATTATTCATTATAACGCATTTATAATTTTCGGGATTAGTTCTTGCGTTTGAAATCATGGTATACCATTCACTAGGGGCCCAAATAGTTTTATCGCGAGTAAATGCCTCAATAGTGCTGTGTATAGAGTCAACTGGCATCATAGTATGCCCAGGTAACAAATACGTAATTTTTATGTTGTGTATAAAATTCGAAATTGTAAGGAAAAATACTAATGTGGAAAGCATAGCTTTATTCCGATTTTGACCAGCACAGCTGTCACAGTAAAAACTTACTGAAGATTGAGTTCTTCTTTCGTCGACAATTTTCAAATACTCAAAGACCACAGTGGAAATTTCATTAGATCCTCTTTTTCCGTCAGCTTCTCTCCACAAAAAACAATAACCATTTCTGGTGCCATTTTCATACATGCTTTCATTATAGTATGCATACTTTCGAGAATAAAATAATGTTATGCTTCTTCCATGGGGTGTATTTAAAACCTTTTGCAGATCAAAGCTAGAACATAGGAAGGACGAATTGCCTTTACTTTGTTTTTGATCCTCTAAAAAGATTTCTTTACACTTATCTTTGTTTCTTATGTGTGTTTGGTATTCTTCAGTTTGCTTTAAATGGTTTTGTGTTTCGCTGTGCAGGTTTTTGTAATTTTCACAAGTTACGAATTTGTCTTTTTTAGGCAAGTGAAAACGATATGAAAACTATTTGTAAAAACATTTCGGAAGACTCTTAAGGATAACAATGACGACTCCTGATTAATATTATTTAAATGCTTGGTATAGCAATCATATAATCCTTTTATATTGCGAAATTCTTGAGGAAGATTCAGCTTGTTACTTTTATTACGACTATAATACGAGGGAACTGCTGGCAATTGTTCAATAAATGATTTTAAAAGTGCAACCTTGGACTCGTCAGACTTATTATGAGACGTAGATTTTTTTTTTTCCTCACTAAAACTTTTCAAACCACTCGCATTGTTTCTAGCCAATATTAACTTTTTTCCGATATGTGAAGCGTTTTCAGCAAAAACTGTTGGCACACTTTAATAGTATTATCATTATAATTAATGGCATAATTATATGTATATTGCCTTCTGTTACTATCATCTCTTCGTCTTCGGACGGATAACCGCGTTATACACGAAAGGAGCCAGCCTTTTTGTCTAATTTTGTTGCCGAAGCCCCAAAAATGTTCATTTATTGCTAACCGATCTGACTCGGTGAACTTATCATCACAAATATTTCCACACTTTTTATTTATACAAGGATTCGGCTGAACACTAGTATCTCGTTGTTTTTTATTTTGTAATCTCTTAGGTAATATTCTTTTGTTTCTGTAACCTCTTTTGCCCACACATGTCTCTTCTTCAATATCATTTTCGGATTATGTTTGTGAATAAGTTTTTTGCTCAGAAGAATGATTAGAATCAGTATCGCTGTATGGAACAAGACCATTTTTGAATGCAATCTGCATTCAACACCAAAATATAAAATGAAATTTTTCGAAATATATTATATATATATAAATATATATTGTGTATAATTATACACAATTCCATATTGCACAATCACTGATAAAAAGTAAAATATTTTGCGATTCTGCCGCTAATCAAAACTAATATGTTGAATCGAAAAAAGACGTAAGCACCACTTCGTTGTAACAAAATATGTAAACAAACGAAATATGTACATACGTCTAAATTGTTTTAGCTGTAAAATCATAACGGTTTATTTTATAGCTATGGTATTTTGTGAGATGATGCGAATGATCGAAAACTATCGATTTTTATCAAAAAACAAAAGTCGATAATCATGGTGCTTACGTCTTTTTGGCGGTTAGGGCTCGATAACTTCAATAAATCGAGTGTTAATGCTTGAAGTGGTGAACACAATGACAGCGACAGACTGCAGCAGCACGACAGTGAACTGAAAATGGCGTTGTGCATATTACTACATGAACATTCGTAAGAAGGCAGCAACATAACAATGGCCGGCATGTACACAAGACAACACAGCTGTCCATTTTGCATGTACACAATTTCGTTGTGGCCATACTAATTCCTTTCACTTCAATGAAATTTTAATATTTTGTTCAAAGTGAAATTTTTTATGCAAAAAATAAGTAAATAGGTAAATATTTTTGCTTTAAATTATCACTTGTTATTACAAGTGATATAACAGAGCTATAATAGAGCTATTTTATGCTTTTATTTGTAAAATAACTTCAAGTTTGTTAGAGCTGTGAATAATTTTACATTTTACATATTAGTGGCATTACCACTCTACCTCCTCTTTCTATTTTCCATTCTACTGTCAACTTTACTGTCGTCCTACTGCCGTTGGCAAATATAGGAATATGTTGAAGTTAGCGAGAGCGACAACTGTCGGCCTGCAGTCGTGTAGTCGTGCAGCTGTCAAAAGAACGTGTGTATTTTAATATTTGACAGATGTAGTTTGCAGTCTGTCGCGCTCTATGTGTTCCGCACTTCGTGGACGTGCCGCCCTTCCGTATTGACAACATATTTGCTGTTGCCCTGCTTTGAGTTTCAATGCTTCTACCGTCCTTAAAGTGAATATTTGCGCAAATAGGATTTTTTTTCGTAGAAACGAGTTACCGCTCTTAACGAGATTGCTCTTTTAAATGCAGGGTTGCCAGTTTCCGAATTTTGTAGCAATTTAAAAATAAATTTGAATATATAATACTTCAAATATTGTTATAAATAGACAGACTGTTTTTGCAACATGTTTCTACAGATTATAATAGTTGTATGTATGTATCACCTAAAACTAACCGAGGCACAGTTATATATATCGGGTGATTTTTTAAGAGCTTGATAACTTTTTTTAAAAAAAAAACGCATAAAATTTGCAAAATCTCATCGGTTCTTTATTTGAAACGTTAGATTGGTTCATGACATTTACTTTTTGAAGATAATTTCATTTAAATGTTGACCGCGGCTGCGTCTTGGGTGGTCCATTCGGAAAGTCAATTTTGGGCAACTTTTTCGAGCATTTCGGCCGGAATAGCCCGAATTTCTTCGGAAATGTTGTCTTCCAAAGCTGGAATAGTTGCTGGCTTATTTCTGTAGACTTTAGACTTGACGTAGCCCCACAAAAAATAGTCTAAAGGCGTTAAATCGCATGATCTTGGTGGCCAACTGCCATGCATCCCGAAAAATGCACTGTTTGGTGTGGTTTGTACGCTGGTGGAATCATTGGACCGTATTTTTTCAAAGATGCTGTTGGACGCAACGTTACGGTGAATGGCGATCGCTATCGTTCGATGCTAACAAACTTTTTGTTGCCAAAAATGGAAGAACTGAACTTGGTTGACATGTGGTTTCAACAAGATGGCGCTACATGCCACACAGGAAAACTTCGGAGAACAATTCATCTCAAGAAATGGACCCGTAAGTTGGCCACCAAGATCATGCGATTTAACGCCTTTAGACTATTTTTTGTGGGGCTACGTCAAGTCTAAAGTCTACAGAAATAAGCCAGCAACTATTCCAGCTTTGGAAGACAACATTTCCGAAGAAATTCGGGCTATTTCAGCCGAAATGCTCGAAAAAGTTGCCCAAAATTGGACTTTCCGAATGGACCACCTAAGACGCAGCCGCGGTCAACATTTAAATGAAATTATCTTCAAAAAGTAAATGTCATGAACCAGTCTAACGTTTCAAATAAAGAACCGATGAGATTTTGCAAATTTTATGCGTTTTTTTTTTTAAAAAAGTTATCAAGCTCTTAAAAAATCACCCGATACAAAATGTAAGAAAAAGCTATGTTCGGGTGCAACCGAACATTTTATACTCTTAACACTTGCATGAATCAAAGCTAGGGAAATATTCATACATTTTCCTATATAATTCATACACTAACCGACGAATTCGGCATAAGATTTGTTACATAGAAAAACGAAAACCATTATACGCAGTATATGGGAGTTGGGGTATGATCGACCCGATTTTATCTTTTAACTATTATCATGCTACATACTAATAAAATGTTTCCTGGGTTTCATTTAGGTACTTCAAGTATTGAACTATATGCAGGATCACCTTTAAGTTCAAAATTCTTTAAATTAGGTAGATGAGGGCTCGGATTAGTATTGAATTTCAATTGAAAAACTCGGTAAACTTTCGGTAAAAATTCAACTGTAGGTGCTGAGGTCCATATATTCGGTACCTAGGGCTTGAACTATTTCGATTCGATTTGAACAATTTTTGGTCATAAGACGGCATACTTTAAGGGAATCTCGGAAGTAAAATTTAATGTTTCTGGCGTAATTAGTTAATGATAATATAATTCCGATTTCAACCAATTTCGCACAGTCGGTAGGAGTTCTTAAGGTATTTGCGCTGAGCAAACGAGGTTTTTGTAGCTTTAGTAGTTTGCAAGATACATATATACATTAAACTTATTAGAGGCCGGGGCCACACCCACTTTTTCAAAACTGTTTGCTCACAGATGCCCCGTTCTACTGCGATCCTCTGTGCCGATATATCTTTATTTAGTTCTTAGTTATGGCACGTTATAGTTTTCGGTTAAGGATGAACACAAGGATTTTAATTACTAGAACTGAAACGAGATGGCCGTACACTTTTGGCACATCGCCTGACTGTGTGGCAAGATTAATACCGTTAGCATCTTTCCTTATTGAGGATAACAGTATATATAAAAAATTTCCGTTATTTAAATAATAATTCTTATGATTTAAAACACTAAACATTTAATTTGCAGGAGGGCGTAAAATTACGAGTATGACGGTGTACATAAAATATAAGAAAATAATTAATAGCAATCACTTCTGCTTAAATATACGACTTTGTTGTTTGTTTTCCTTAGTTGGCTTTTTACCTTTAATAGTATGTTTATAGGTGATCTCTTCCTTCTTCTTATTTCTTCAATGCGCTCTTCGTCCATTACTGCGTTTGGGGAGGCTGATTGCAATAAAATAATACTGTTGGCGTCAAGTTTTTCCTAAAATTATAATTATATGTTTAAATATTTACAAATTTCAGGTCTCAAATAAATCATTTTTACAGCAGTTAAGCACGTTAAAATTTGTAAAACAAACATTCCAAACGATAGAAATGATAATGTTGTTAAAGCAATATCTGTGATGTCTTTGATACCAATATCTTTACTCGAAACCTCATGTGAAAATTGGATCGGCTCAAGTTTCATGTCTGATGCTTGTGAAACCAACCATTTTTTTTTATATTCCTCTTCATAATCTGCAAAAACAAATTTTATAATCAGTACGCACAAATATAAAGACGGTATAAGTTTAATGGTTTAACACCCTTACAACATGTTACGAAGTGTTTTACTATTGTGTTCCTCTAAAATTTTTCTGACACTAGACACTTAATGTTTTATAATCGCGCAATTTGCTAAAATCAAAAGTGTGGAAATATCTTCAAGTCTTCGCAAATCCTTTTGCCGTATAAGTACATAAATACGTAAGAGAACCGAACAGTCTAACTAATCCAAATGTTTTCTTTAATATAATGAGAATTAACTGGTTCTCAGATTTTAAAGAAGAAAGCCGAACTAAAACAGCACCTCACTTCCCACCCTCCTTCCTTTTAGTTAATATATATTATCTATGAATTCATAAAAAATTTGTAAACGACGATGAGCTCCCAAAAAATATATATAAAAATTAAAACCCTCCTCCCTTCCATTTAGCCACATCATATCATCTAAATATATTTGCATATGTACGTAAGTATGTTTTCTTTTTCTTATACTTTACTGTCATAGCGGTTATAGACGAGTTAACAGACGCAGCTTACCAGGTCCAACGGATTGGAGGCCTTCCTCTTACTCTGCTTCCACCATGGGTACTGAATCTTATACCTTCACAGGTTCAGCCGTTGTGTCTTGATTTACTGAACTACAGCAATGTCGCTGTATATCTCGTACAGCTCGTCGTTTCGTTGGCTGCGACATTTGCCGCAAATAAATATAAATAAATCTTCCGCACAACCTTTCTTTAGGAAACTCCGACTCATCAGATGATGTCATCGTCCATGTCTCTGAAGCGTATAGCAAGAGGTATTGTATCGGGTGATTTTTTAAGAGCTTGATAACTTTTTTTAAAAAAAAAGCGCATAAAATTTGCAAAATCTCATCGGTTCTTTATTTGAAACGTTAGATTGGTTCATGACATTTACTTTTTGAAGATAATTTCATTTAAATGTTGACCGCGGCTGCGTCTTAGGTGGTCCATTCGGAAAGTCCAATTTTGGGCAACTTTTTCGGGCATTTCGGCCGGAATAGCCCGAATTTCTTTGGAAATGTTGTCTTCCAAAGCTGGAATAGTTGCTGGCTTATTTCTGTAGACTTTAGACTTGACGTAGCCCCACAAAAAATAGTCTAAAGGCGTTAAATCGCATGATCTTGGTGGCCAACTTACGGGTCCATTTCTTGAGATGAATTGTTCTCCGAAGTTTTCCCTCAAAATGGCCATAGAATCGCGAGCTGTGTGGCATGTAGCGCCATCTTGTTGAAACCACATGTCAACCAAGTTCAGTTCTTCCATTTTTGGCAACAAAAAGTTTGTTAGCATCGAACGATAGCGATCGCCATTCACCGTAACGTTGCGTCCAACAGCATCTTTGAAAAAATACGGTCCAATGATTCCACCAGCGTACAAACCACACCAAACAGTGCATTTTTCGGGATGCATGGGCAGTTCTTGAACGGCTTCTGGTTGCTCTTCACCCCAAATGCGGCAATTTTGCTTATTTACGTAGCCATTCAACCAGAAATGAGCCTCATCGCTGAACAAAATTTGTCGATAAAAAAGCGGAGATTCTGCCAACTTTTCTAGGGCCCATTCACTGAAAATTCGACGTTGTGGCAGATCGTTCGGCTTCAGTTCTTGCACGAGCTGTATTTTATACGGTTTTACACCAAGATCTTTGCGTAAAATCTTCCATGTGGTCGAATAACACAAACCCAATTGCTGCGAACGGCGACGAATCGACATTTCACGGTCTTCAGCCACACTCTCAGAAACAGACGCAATATTCTCTTCTGTACGCACTGTACGCATTCGTGTGGTTGGTTTAATGTCCAATAAAGTAAACTGAGTGCGAAACTTGGTCACAATCGCATTAATTGTTTGCTCACTTGGTCGATTATGTAGACCATAAATCGGACGTAAAGCGCGAAACACATTTCGAACCGAACACTGATTTTGGTAATAAAATTCAATGATTTGCAAGCGTTGCTCGTTAGTAAGTCTATTCATGATGAAATGTCAAAGCATACTGAGCATCTTTCTCTTTGACACCATGTCTGAAATCCCACGTGATCTGTCAAATACTAATGCATGAAAATCCTAACCTCAAAAAAATCACCCGATATAACAAGAAGCTAGAGTTGTTGGCAAGAGGGATTATGCGTTGGATTTCCAGGCTGATGTTAACTTTGGTGTTAATACTGACTCCAAAATAGACGAGATTATTTACGACTTCAAAGTTACGAATGTCAATAGTGATGTGTGAGCCAAGTCGCGAATGCGATAACTGTTTGTTTGATGGCAGGAGATATTTCGTCTTGCCCTCGTTCACTGCCAGACCCATTTTCTGCGCTTCCTTGTCCAGCCTGGAGAAAGCAGAACTAACGGTGTTGAGGCCTATGATATTAATATCATCGGCATACGCCAGCAGTTGTACACTCTTATAGAAGATGGTACCTTCTCTTTTTAGTTCTGCAGCTCGAACTATTTTCTCCAGAAGCAGGAAGTCGCTCGATAGGGAGTCGCCTTGTCTGAAACCTCGTTTGGTATCGAACGGCTCGGAGAGGTCCTTCCCGATTCCTTCAGAGCTTTTCGTGTTGCTCAACGTCAGTTTACGCAGCCGTATTAGTTTTGCGGGGATACCAAATTCAGACATCGCGGCATAAAGGCAGCTCCTTTTCGTGCTGTCGAAAGTAGCTTTGAAATGGACAAAGAGGCCGTGTGTGTCGATTCTCTTTTTACGGGTCTTTTCCAAGATTTGGCGCATGGTGAATATCTGGTCGGTTGTTGATTTGCCAGGTCTAAGGCCACACTGATAAGGTCCAATCAGTTTGTTGACGGTGGGCTTTAATCTCTCGCACAATACGCTCGATAGAACCTTATATGGAACCTTATATAGATTGTGGGGTCACCTTTTTTATGGATTGGGCATAGCACACTTAAATTCCAATCGTTGGGCATGCTTTCGTCCGACCATATTTTACAAAGAAGCTGATGCATGCTCCCTATCAGTTCTTCGCCGCCGTGTTTGAATAGCTCGGCCGGCAATCCGTCGGCTCCTGCCGCTTTGTTGTTCTTCAATGCAATTGCTATTCGAACTTCTTCATGGTCGGGTAATGGAACGTCTGCTCCATCGTCATCGATTGGGGAATCGGGTTCTCCTTCTCCTGGTGTTGTGCTTTCACTGCCATTCAGCAGGCTGGAAAAGTTTTCCCTCCATAATCTAAGTATGCTCTGGGCATCGGAGACTAGACATCGGTGAAAGATCACCTACGGTCTTGAAACCTTCTGTAAGCCGTCTCATATTTTCGTAGAATTGTCAAGCTTTTCGTACTCACGCATTTCGGCCTCTTTCTTCTTCTGTCTGCAAATGCGTCTCGCTTCCCTCTTCAACTCTCGGTATCTATCCCATCCCGCACGTGTTTTTGTCGATCGTAACGTTGCGAGGTAGGCAGTCTATTTTCTCTCCGCTGCGAAACGGCACTCCTCGTCGTACCAGCTGTTCTTTTGCATTTTCTGAAAACCAATGGTTTCGGTTGCAGCAGTACGAAAGGAGGTTGAAATGCCGTCCCACAGTTCCCTTATACCCAGTTGTTGACGAGTGCTCTCAGAGAGCAGGAGTGAAAGCCGAGTAGAAAATCGTTCGGCTGTCTGTTGTGATTGCAGCTTCTCGACGTCGAACCTTCCTTGTGTTTGTTGACGTGCGCTTTTTGCTGCACAGAGGCGGGTGCGAATCTTGGCTGCAACAAGATAGTTGTTCGAGTCGATGTTAGGGCCTCGGAGGGTACGCCCGTCTAGAACACTGGAGACGTGTCTTCCGTCTATCACAACATGATCGATCTGGTGGTGGCTTTTCGACTCGGAGACAGCCAGGTATCTTGATGTATTTTCTTGTGCTGGAATCTAGTACCACAGATAACCATATTTCGGTCCCCGGCGAAGTCGATCAGCCTCAACCCATTTGTGGATGTTTCATCGTGAAGGCTGGACTTATCGACCGTAGTGCCGTATTGATTTTACGTTTACTAAATTTAGGCATAGCGGCATAATGGCGGTGCTTTTCCGTGCTGTTAAAGATGCTGTAAAATCGAGAGGACCAAAATGATCATACCATGTAGTCAACATAAGCTTATCCTATTTCTCCCTGCGGTCAGAGAGATAAGAATATTCCCGCGGTAAGGCATGCCTGTCGTATGAGGCGACTAAAATCCAAATGCACTATGTCCGACATTCACATGTCTGGTTTATTGAATGTCGGCATGGTCAGAGATGTCAGAAAAGTGCTATATTGAAATGCTATCATATTCTTTGAATGGGTTTGCGATTATATAACAAACACTAAAATCTGAATGGGATAACAAAAAAATCATACAGTCGGGTTCTTAAGAATTCCTTGGAATTCTTGGGGGCTCGACTGGCAGTAGCTTAAGCGCAAGCTTGGGCTACAGGTCACACCAAAGACTAAAACATGGTACCACGGGGAGCAGCCGCCCCTGAAGTTCGCTTCAGTCTGCTCATTGGGTTTTGGCCCTTTCGGGAGATTCGTGGTAGCTGTGGTTTAAACCTAAATGCAGGAAGGGCAATAGTCCAATGTGGAGTCGCACTGCGGCCGGGTGCCGGACCCAGAGTACGGCAGAGGTTTTAGATGGGCCTCGAACCCGACCAAGGTGGCTAGGGTGTCTCCTTTGGTTTTCACCCGAACCGATTGGAACCAAAGTGTATGTGTGTGGGGCGGCACTCATACCTTGGTTTCTTCCAGAGTGTAGTGTTGTGCATGCACTTACACTTTGGGGCGCTGATCAACGCATTAATTTGATCTATGTGCTACTAGCAATAGATAGCACCGTGGATTTGAGCCTTCGCAGGCAGATACCCACGTAAAACACATTGACAGTTATCGATAGGTGCTAAGAAGCCATATTTTTTACCAGATTTTGATTTGACAATAATACAAGTAACGCAAGTGTTTACAATTTCTGCAAACAACTTTTCTAATTGAGGAATGTAAAAATTTTTCTCAATACAGTTCTTAGTTTTCTTCACTGAAAAATTTCCCTGACGGTGTTAAACCTCAGTTATTTCTCTCTTCATCTGTGTTGGTACCACAATCAGTTGTAAAGCTGGGTCTTTGTAAAGAATGTCATTCTTCTTCTTCTTTACTTGCGTAGACACCGCTTACGCGATTACAGCCGAGTTCATAACAGCGCGCCAGTGGTTTCTTCTTTTCGCTACGTGGCGCCAATTGGATGTTGAATGTCATTATGGATGTAAAAATCTTCGCAGCTGTTTTCTTCCAAAATCTTTCTAACTGCTTTCGTCCACATATCTCTCATCTTTGACTCTTTAAGTCGGTACCTTAATGAATCCTCCATCATCAAACAAGAAATTCTGCTTAGAGCGTCCACTTTTTTCCTCTGCGTCCCTCGTCTGTGTACAATTTGGTAATCATATTCCTGATTGTACATGGCCCATTTTAAACTTTCGTCCTAAAATATACACACGCCACTTCGTAAGCGCTTCTACTATGGCTAGTACTTCCAGTTCGTATGAATGATTCTTCTGTTGAAACTGTGAAACTTTTGACATTCGGAGTTCTTTTGGAACTTTCTCCGTAACAATATATTAATGCGTCTGTATGAAACTCTATCATTACTTTAGGATTAAATATTCCGAGAACTAGTGCCTGAATGAGAGCTGTCTTTGGCTTCTGGAATGAGATTAATTGTTGGTCACTTAAACTTTTTTTCTTCATTAAATCTGATAAAGGTTTTTCGATTAATGCAAAATGTTTGATAAAACGACGAAAATGAGAGACATTATCGAACTTCAATACTTTTCTTAACTTCTCTAAAGCGTCTTCCTCAGTTTTCGCTGAAATTACTAAATCATCCATATACGTAACTATGGTTCCATCTCGAATATAATCTCTTAGTATGGCATGAATGTAGCGGCAGAATACAGCGGGCAAATTACATATGTATAATAAAGTGTATGTACTGAAATTCATATTGGCCACTATGAGTTACGAATGATGTGCATTTGCGAGAAGTGTCATCTACCAAAATTATATACATAGTTGCTGACCATACTAATTCAACCCCATCGTCACGAAACAACATATCGAAATGTTTAAGTATAGAGTTAGCGAGAATCACTTCGTAGCTATAGATAGTTTTATAGATTTGCCCAACTTATTAAATGTGTCGCATCTCAGTAGATACAAGTTACAACCAGTATCGCAGTTACTTCTACGTTACAAATTCTTATTTTCTTAAACTTTAAATCAAAATTCCTCAACTGAATTTACACAACCCTGCTTCCGTTCTGTGTTCGCACCTTTTGATCCTTTACATTAGAAAAATCTATGACCTATCTGTTGACACTTAAACAATCGAATTGCTTGGATTGACAATCTCTTGGTATTGACTAATTTCTTAAGATTTTCAACTTTTGGTTCCTGTTTGATTTTTTCATAAACTACGAACTGTTGGTACTATACTTAGATCCCGGAATGCCATCTATAAAATCCTCCAACAAACTTTCTTCATCCAAGTGAATTAATATGCCTGTTTTCGTCAAAGGATAAAAGTATTCACAATATGATTCACACTACTTTTTTTATTTTTTCCCCTACATCTGCTTCTGATAACTTATTTCTGAATTTATTAGTTATGCTAATTTTAAAGAATTCCAATCGCACTACCGAAATGCGCACAACCTTTGGGTGCAGGTGGCTCGTTCCGTTTTTGTCCAAAATCGCATTCAGTTTGATTGGATTGAAAATCGGTCTCTACGTTTTCGTTATCGTCGTCGTCGTCAATCAGGCCTAAATATTCGAGAAGTCTTTCCTTCAGTTCACGTTCCCGTCCACTTACTCCAAGTCCTAGTTCTCTTAATTTATTTTTTAAAGTCGTCATGTTTATGTTTACAATATTAATATGTACATATGTACAATGCCGCACATAAGTATTGGCACAGCAACCATTTTGTGTTTTTCGGCTATTTTAAAAGCAGACTAATAGGTTATTTAGTGTAAATATATTTTCCCTTGTTAATTCCATTCATTAACTACCACCTACACTAATTTTTTTTATAATAATTCATTTTTAATTATGCTTTTTAATTCGCATTCATAAAAAATAAGCAATTTCTAAAAAAAAAATAAAAAATAAAAAAAAAAAATTTAAAAAAAAATAAAAAAAATAATAAAAAAAAATAAAAAAATAAAATATATATTTACGATAAAGTATTTAAATTCAAGTTACATCAAAATTATTTAGCTTTCAATAGTTCTGCAAGCAATTAAAACGTATTCACGTAATTTCATGAATTTAGTTTTGTTTATCTAGAAATTACACACAAATACAAATATTATTAATGAGAATGAATTCGTTCACCGTTTTTCAGTTGTCAGTTTAAAATACAAATATTTTGAGAATTTACATCAATCCGATTGATTGACATATCATTTCTTTCAATTATGTATATACATATTACTGCGATCAAATTGAGAGGTGTATTTTGTCCATTTTATCTCCTTGAAAGTAATCCTTCCCGCTGCAATACATTTATTCTGACCAATTTTCCAGTCATAATAGCATTTGGAAAAATCCTCCGTCGTGATGCTCATCAGAGCCTTCTTCGATTCAGCTTTTACTATATATCCTCAATTGAGTCAAAACGGTGTCCGCGGAGTGGTCAAGTGAATTTGCTGATTAGCTTGAAGTTAAGGTAAATCAGGCGAATGCGGTGTTTGCGGCACGATATTAGAAGAAAATATGGCGAAATGATCTCGAATAATCAATGTAGTATGAGATGGTGCATAGTAAAAATCGAAGAATTCACTTTTAGAGACTCACAAAACGACGCGTATCACAAATACTAATGAATATTTTGACGTGAAATTTAGCGTAGATATCACTAACAGTATTACCAACGTACAGAAAAAAGTACCGATTCGAAAAACACGCGGAGTATAAATTAAAAATTCACCTTTCAATTTGATCAAAGTAGTATTTTAGCAGAGTGCTTATACGCATATAAATTTTTCAATTAGATTTTTGATAGTTTTTAATATTCACTTTGTCTTACTTTCTTTGTCTAGCTTAATGTCTACAATTAACTTCTTAACTTTAAACTTCCAGCTACACTCTTTGTTTATCTCCTATTTCGTGTTCTTGTAATTTCACGTATGCTTTTGATTAACTACTTTACCTCAACTTCTTCTTATTAGAGTTTCCGTCTTCTCCGTCTTTAACTTATTTTTTTCGTTTTCGTTTGACTTTCTATCTTACTTTTCTTTCTTCAACTTCTTCTCGTCCTTGAATAGCTTTCTATCTTAATTCTCCTTCTTCTCCATATATTCCTCTCCTTTCAGCAAAATTTCAAATTACAACGGCTATGCTGTCGCTGCTTCTCTGCAGGTATGTTTCAACTAACAATAACTGCGACATTCTGCTCCAACCGCTACGTTCACTTTCGCACTTTCAATGCTTAATGCAGCTGCTCATTGAAAATTCGCGAAGAATACATTTTTTCTTGTACAGTTGCGATTCGTAGGTTGACGCCACTAAACACTTTTTCGATTAAGATACTAAAGATACTAAAACCGAGTATTTTCAGTTTGACGACCAGAAAACGACTGTCTGCTCGTCGACATATGCCCTACCGCCCGTTCGTCATAGTAATCTTCGTCCTAATGTTATTATATTCGTAAATAAGGCATGGCTAGGTAAGATGGCAGGTCAAAGATCGCACGTGGGCTGATAAATGTAGTCCTTTGTGAAGCCATTGAAAATAAGAACTCCTGTATTTGGACTTACAGATTGGCAAAACGCTTAGTAGCCAATACAAATTTGCAAAGGCGCTTAATTTCAACACCCGCCAGTTCGGTAGGATGTCTGAAGGTATGCGCTCCCAAGTGTCTAAGTCTTGACCTCCCAAACACGGGACAATCAAGAAGGAAGTACTGAGTTGTTTCTACTGCTTCTTCTCTTCGATCGATTTTACAGGACTTTTCCGAGACTTGGCGCATGGTGAATATCTGGTCTGTTACTGATTTTCCAGGCCTAAAGCCACACTGATAACGTCCAATCAGTTTGTACAGTGGGCTTTAATACGCTTGATGTAACCTTATATGTGATGTTGAAGAGGCTTACATCACGGTAGCTGGCACAGATTTTAGGGTCTCCTTTTTTGTGGATTGGAAAGAGCGCGCTTTAGGTCCAATAGTTGGCATGCTTTAGGCCAACCATACAACCATCATAAGTTACGTATTTTAATAGCTCGGCCGACAATCCATCGGCCCACCGCTTTGTTGTTCTTCAGACGAACAATTGTACGATTTCGTCCAATTTCACAATGTGACATATGAATATGAAAATAATAACACGTACATAATTTTGTCGTAATCGGTTAGTCGGGTCCGAAGAACGCCCATCGTCCGCTTTTCTAACTGGCTTCTGCAAACCTATCTAAGGTAAAAATTAATGTGTCTGACATATTTAGATATTGATTTATTGCGCTTTTAGTAGTTTTGAACAGTACCGTTATTCTGCGATTTCATCAATTTTTACAGTGTTGTTGTAGCTTTAGTAGTTGAGGGGATATGTACATAAAACTTTTTAGAGGGCGTAGCTACGCCCACTTTGCAAATTTTTTTGCTCACAAGCGCCCCTGGCTACTGCAATCCCTTGTACCAAATTACAACTTTATATCATAATTTAGTGATTAGTTATGGTACATTATGTGTTTTCTACCAACTCAAAATTTGTTGTACTAGGGAAGCCGCATACCAAGTTTCATTAACATATCTCAATTTTTACACAAGTTACAGCTTGCACGGACGGACGGATAGAAAGACAGTCAATAGGATTTCAACTTTTCTCGTCATCCTGATCATTTATAGATATGTGACCTTATGTATTATATTCAGGATGTAGTTACGTGCGGAGGATGGAGCCATGTGTAGAAGTTCACGCAAGTGAGGAAAGTTCTCTGATTGCCATTCACTTGGGAGTTGCCAGAAACGATTATTTTACATATGACTCAAGCAGCTCACGACTTCCGGTCTTTGGCCAAGTATCCTCTAGGTGGCCAAAGAACAGCCGTTTGAAGGCGAGTTAAAGTGAGAAATGAAAACATCCCCTCCACAGGGTTGTGCGCTGGGTTTGGGAACCGACACGTAAAAAAATCCCACAATGAACGGTGAAAAACAGCTTCGGAAGACAGGCCCCTCCTTTGATGACGATCATGGCAAATGAATTAAGAATTACAATTTGAGGGCATGCACCTGGAATGTTCGGTCTCTTAATTAGGAAGGTGTCGCTGCCCAGCTGGTTGACGTCCTCGTTAGAGTGAAGGCTTACATCACCGCCGTCCGAGATATGCGATGGACGGGACAAGGACTGAGGCGAGTAGGTCCTTGTTGAATGTAGTACAGTGGCCATATAAAGGAACGCAAGTGATCAAATATGCCTTCTATGAGCGCTTGAAGCGCACATATGATAGCTGTCTCCGTCAGGATATCAAAATTGTGCTTGGCGAATTTAACGCCAGGGTGGCCCAGTAAGGTATCTTTGGCATAAGAATCGGTAAATTCAGCCTCCACGATGAAACATCCCCAAACGGGTTTAGGCTGATCGACTTCGCCGGGGCCCGAAATCTATTGTACTAGATTCCAGCATAAGAAAATACATCAAGCTACCTGGCTGTCTCTGTATCGAAAAGCCACCACCCACAGCGATCATGTTGTGATAGACGGAAGAAACGTTTCCAGTGGTTTAGACGTGCATACGCGACTCGGACCACTATCTTGTTGCAGCCAAGATTCGCACCCGCCTCTGTGCAGCAAAATACGCACGTCAACAAACATAAGGATGGTTCGACGTACAACCGGTACCATTAGTTTTCGGAAAATGCAAAAGAACAGATGGTACGATGAGGAGTGCCGAGTCGCAGCGGAACGAAAACAGACTGCTTACCTCGCAACGTTGCAATCGACCATAGCACGTGCGGGATGTAATCGATACCGAGAGTTGAAGAGGGGAGCAAAATGCATTTGTAGAGAAAAAAATAGAGAGATGGTTGAAAGGGGTAATGCTCGAAAATTCTACGAAAACATGCAATAATCCATTGGTATTTAAAATTGTGTTACAATAGGAAGTGGGTGTGGTTGTAGTAAGATTGCATCAACACTCGCACTGTGATGTAGCAGCTTTAAAATAATTGTATACTTTATTTGGTCGAAATCGATGGAGGCCATAACGGTATATGTAATTTCTCCTTAAAGTGGACAGTGCCACGCTCATTGTGGCACTTTGACCCCGGCTCCTATAAAGCTGTCTCACGCCTTATTGGAGCCGCATTTAGTAAGTGATTTTTTCCGATGATTTTATTAATACTTTTATTAATTCTCAACTTCTAGTGAACTGTGCATGATGAATCGCTTTTCAGGCGTTGAAAGACGAAAAAACTGGTGGATTACTCACTCAGTCATAATCTATTTCACTTAGTATTTGGTTGCAGTGCTTTTGTACTATTGCAAATACTTAGCAATTGTTACAGTTTTGAGGAAGAATCTGTTTAGAATTATGCGCATATATTCAAATAATTCCTACAAACATAAATTTGGACAAATGCTTATTATTTGAAATATAATTTTTGTATTTATGAGTTGTATGAAATTTCGAAGAAATGAAAGGTATCCTATGTCCTTACCCTGGTTCTAAGCTACCTTCGCACCAATTTTCAGCCAAATCAGTTCAGCCGTTCTTGAGTTATAAATGGTGTAACTAACACAACTATCTTTTATATATATATAGATTTCCAAGTCGGATTTACGTAAGTGAATAAAGATAATTTAATAAAGTAGCTGGTATTTTGCTTATTAACACATTATCCACAACATTGGTGATTCCGTCGTTCATACAATATACCGACGTTAAGGACTAATTGCCACAATGGTAACACGTTATTCGGTGTAAACCAAGTTATACCAAGTTATATTTCGGGAAAAAGAGAATCTTTTATGACGGGTAGTGATTCTCTGCAAAATTTTCACTGTCTTTGCATTTGAGATCGAAGTTCTGGTACTTAATATTTGGTGGACACAAGGTCCAATTTATCGATTTTCCCAAAAGAGTGATCAAAAAGCAGACAAACAAGAACAATGCACCATAAATCAACACGAAAATTTCATGAGATTACAAATCCAAATGGAGTAACAATATGGATGAAACACAAGACTTTCCACTACATACGTACGTCGTTCACCACCCGATAAATCTGCACTTCACGAGTTTGATAACTTGATCAAACTGGGAATGGAATCGAATAGTCCATGGTCATAGCCACTACTCCGTACAGCTAAAAGCGCTGGAGGATGGCGACCATGTGGAGACTACCACAGTCTAAATTCAAGACAAATACCACGTACGCTGCCTTGAGGACTTTACCTCAACACTACAGTGTAAAAACATTTTTTCTACTATAAATTTTTTCTACTATAAATTTTTTCTACTATAAATTTGTTTAGCGCATTTAACCAAGACCCGGTCGCACCCAGAGACATTTCTAAAACAGACGTTATAACGCCTTTTGGACTATTTGAGTTTCCTTATATTACCTTTGGTCTAAGAAACGGCATCAAACGTTTCAAAGGTTCATCGATGAAAAACAGGAAATCTTCCATTCTTATTGGTACTGTCAGTCACATTTATGTCAAATTTCATGTCAAAATATTCATTAGTGTTTGAAATACGTGTCGTTTTGTGAGCTGCTAAAAGTGAGTTTTTCGTTTTTTGCGATGTCGAAATTTGTTGAGCAAAGAATTTGCATTAAATTTTGTTTATGGAATCAATTTTCTGCTGCGGATTCATTGACGATGGTGCAGAAAGCCTTTGGTGATTTTTACAAGTGGTATAGTGAGTTCCAAGCCGGCCGTGAACGTGTCGAAGGCGAAGAGCGTCCAGGGCGACCATCAACCTCAACCGACGAGGCCCACGTTCAACAAATCAAAGATTTGGTGTTGAAAAACCGTCGATTAACAATTAGAGACCTTGCTGATGAAGTTGGAATATCGAAAGGCGCAGCCAATACCATTTTGAAGGATGTTTTGGGACTCAAGCGCGTCAAATCTCGACTGGTACCGAAAACATTGAATTTTTTGGAAAAAAAGGAGTCGCGTTGAAGTGTGTGAAACGATGCTTTTCGACTACCAAGGAGTCCTGAAACGCTTTATAACTGACGATGAGACTTGGATCTATGCTTACGACAACGAAACAACCGATCAATCGAGCGAATATCGTGCCAAAAGAGAGCCGAGACCAAAAAATTCGCGCCAAAGTCGCTCAAAAATCAAGGTCATGTTGACTGTTTTCTTCGATTATCGTGGTGTTGTGCATTATGAACTCCTTCCAACCGGACAAACAGTCAACAAGGAATATTATTTGAAAGTTGTGCGTCGTTTGCGTAACGCTATCCGCCTAAAAAGGCCGGAATTGTGGAAAGACAATACTTGGTTTTTACACCACGATAATGCACCATCCCATACTGCCCTCGTAATTCGTGATCATTTCGCCAAAAACTCAACCGATATCGTTCCGCAACCACCGTATTCACCTGATCTGGCGCCGTGCGACTTCTGGCTGTTCACCAAGCTCAAAAGACCGCTCCGGGGACACCGTTTTTATACGATAGAGGAGATTCAAGCAGCAGCGAAGACGGAACTGAAGGCCATCCCGGAAAGTGACTACAACCAGTGTTTTGAAGATTGGAAAATCCGTTGGCATAAGTGCATTGCATCGGGAGGGGATTACTTTGAAGGGGATGAAATTGATTTGGAAGAATAAATAAAGAATTTTCAAAATAAATACAATGTCAACTTATTTTTTGGGCACAGTAGTATATCGACGATATCTTGGCAACTTCCACCAACGAGCGCTACTATTTGCAACATCTTGAGATATTATTTAAACGCATTCCAGATTACGGATTAGTAATTAATTCCACAAAATATAATTTTGGTCTAACCCAGGTGAAATTATTGACCCACATCGTCAACAAGGACGGCATAACGCCATCAGAAGATAAAGTTAATGCTATCCTACGAACTACACAAAGTTTAGCAACAGCACAGCAAAACGACACAGAATTGCTGAAATTTCTCTGCAATCCGTCAACATTACTATCATTGCAGAGAATAAAGATAGATGCCACCGAACCAGCTTTGTACTGTGATATAACTACTGAATCTTCACGTTCAAACGTCACAGTTTAACTCAGAAAACGTATGTTAGATTCTTTACATTCCCTGGCATATACCGGAATTAAGACATCGATTTGTTTGATCGTCGATAAACAAAGACTGCCGCACATGGGCATCAACGTCAATGTAACAAAATTCTACGACACGTATCAACACCCTCGCAACGATTCGACTACGTACTTATAGACTTGGTTTCTCTACCAACTTCTAAAGGATTTAATCAATGTTTAACTATAATCGATCGTTTTACTCGCTCACTGAATCACTCGGTAGAGTCTGCCACAACGAATAACATCCAATCAAAAACAACAACTGGAGTAAAACAATTTTAACTCATTATCACAGAACCTTGGCATCAAACATCTAAAGACTTCTCCATACCATCCGGAATCAAATGGGTTAGACGAACGTTTTCATCGCCAACTGAAATCTTCACTCCTTTGGAATCGGGAAACCTGGTTAGACGCTCTACCAGTTGCACTACTTGGTCTTCAAACAGCATGGAAAAAATACATGGGCACCCCGCCAGCCGAACTCGCTTATGGAGAACCAATATTGCCTATTACAGAACTTAAACAACCGTTTCAAAAATCTAACAACTTCAAAAATGTCAAAACATGGAAAGAGACCTTTTTTTTATTTTAAAGATCCAAACATCTATTTCCATGATTTGGGACGAAATAATCATATAGAAATCTCATTCTCATCGCCCTACGAAGAACCGTTTAAAGTTATCGCTCGTCTCGACAAACATTTCGCCATAGACTACCGTGGCAACCCAACCCAGTTTCAGTGGATAGACTAAAACCAATAAACGTAGCCAATAACGACGTAAACGAACTAAAATTCTTCACAGCAGCCGTGAAAACTCTTTTTGTTTTTTTTTTTTTTAGGCCGTAAGGAGGGTAGCCAGCATCAAGCTATTTGGCTCGTGTTCTATTGGGAGTCCGCGTCCATGTCTCTTTTTTTACCGCGTAGAACATGTTCCACGTACGAGGCAATTATTTTCCAGTTTTCGCTGCTAGATATCATTTTTTCTAAGACTTAGTTCTCCGAGTTTGTTTTGTACAGTCCTTCGTGTTTCTTTCCACCGGTGGCACTTGAAATGGTATGGTTTGCATCGTCTAGTGGTTCGTCTCCATAAATACATGCTGTACTCTCTGCTTTTCCCATGTTGTATAGGTATTTTCGGAAATACCCATGACCGGACAGCATCTGTGTTATATAGTAATTTACCTCGCCGTGTTTTCTACTGTGCCACTTCTCTATTTCTTGAATCAGTTTTGCGGTCCATCTTCCTTTGCTCTCCCTTGTCCACCGATCTTGCCAGAGTTCAAGAGTTTGCTTCCTCGCCTGTTGTCTTGTGGCCATGTGTATTTCTATTCCATCTTTCTTCCATAGCCAGAGTTGTCTTCTCTCCTTTGCGAGAAGGTTTATTGGGATGACGCCGCTTATCACTAGCACTGCGGATTCGGATACAGTGCGGTACGCCGAGGGGACTCTCAGGCCTGCTGTTCTCTGCACTTTAGCAAGCACTTTTCGTCTATGTTGTGTATCGGCCCATATTTCGCTACCGTATAGTAGCACTGACGGTGTTGTGTCCATAAGTAATTTCCTTCTACTTGCAAAGGGGCCTCCGTTGTTTGTCATGAGTCTTGATAACGCCATGGTTATATTTGCTGACTTTTTTGCAGCATGTTGGATTTGTGCCCAGTACGTCAATTTGTTGTCCATTCTTATTCCTAAGTATTTTAAGGTTTTCGTCGTTTTAATAGTTTCTGAATGGACTTGCATGTTTACCTCCAGCGGGATATGTTTCCTAGTGAGCAGGATCAGTTCTGTTTTTTCAGCAGCTAGGCTGAGGCCGTGTGAGTTCAACCATGTCTGTGTTCGTATCATAACTTGTGTCAGTCGACGCCTGGCCATGTCGGTATTACGTGCGGTTATGACGGCGGCGATATCGTCTGCGTAGCCAACGAGGTAGCAATCGTCAGGCATTTCAACGTTTAAAATTTCTTCGTAGCTGGCATTTCATAGATCTGGTCCAAGTATTTATGGTTGGCGAATCCTTCGGACACCAGCGTGATATCAGGGGTTGTGTCGTTGCATCCTGGTCTTCTGACTGTGATGTGAGATCCTCTATTGGCGACGATAAGACCTAATCTAGCCGCCATGTCGAGAATTTTCCGGCCCCTTGAGTTTGTAGTCGGTGTGCCCCATTCCATGGCCTTGGCGTTGAAGTCTCCGGCTATGATTAAGTGACGGTTTCTTTGTCGTGCAGCATCCTCTATAGCGTCGAGCTTTGCTTGGATGTCTGTGATAGGGTCGCTCGGTGTCAGATAGCAGCTAATTATCGTAATGCTTTCGTTTTTTATCCAGGCAAATCCATTTCCTCTCCCCCTGTTTGTTTTTTTGAAACTACTCCTTTCCGTTAGCCATATTGCCGCTGTTGCTGTGGTGTCTTCTAGCCATGTTCCATCTTGCGCTATTTTGTATTGCTCGCTAATGATTGCTACGTCGTTTCCGAGTTGCTTCTGTGCATGTTACACTGTAAGATCTTCATGTTCTTGTTCTTTCCCTATACGACTCACACGACCGAGACCCTGGGATGTGATCTGTTTGGGTATACTTATGTTCTACGCAGAGGCAACAGCACGGTAAGTTTTTGCAGTCTTTCAGCTTGTGCCAGGGTTTCCCACATCTTATACATAATCCTTGTCCTTTTCTGTCGGAGCCTTTGCATTCCCATTGTAAATGGCCGAAGTCGAAGCATCTGTAGCATTTTTTAACTTCCTTCATAAGTTTTATCCTGCAGCTGATCCATCCTATTTTTATATGTCCTTCTTTTAGTACCCTGTTTGCGCTATCGGCTGTCAACGTCACAAATGCGCGTATTTGTTCCCGAGTATTTGCGGCGCTGGTCCTCACTGTGATTTCTTCATCTGCTTGCTCTAGCAGACGTCTTACGGAGGTCGTGATTTCTGCTGCGGTGGATAAAGAGTCGAGGTCTCGGATCTCAATTGTGGCTTTCTGCTTTAGCTCGCTTACAGAAGCTATACCACGTAGGTTGCTTGTGAGAGCATTTCGGAGCTCTGGTTTCCGAGAAAACTCATAACACTTCCTTTGGAGTTAGGATTAGTAATAAGACTAGTTATATTCCATATTAATGTATAAAATTTAAAATTCTTCTTAAGAACTTTAAATTGTTTTCAGAAATGGAGTGGTGTAGCGATTAACATCACTTTGAATTGTAATAGATCAACTTATAAACTACTCGGAGAATTGTAATTAACTGCTTTCATCTGGTAACACTGTATTCAGTAACAAAAATATTTAATCCTGTTACAATCTCAGTGACCTCATATGAGCTTCTCTAATTCGTCCTATTGCGTTTGATCATCGGACGAGACCACACGTCTTCTATCGCGCACAATATAAAACATTTATATTCGTATTTATATTATATTTGTAAGTTGGATTTAGTCGCAAGTGAATAAGGCTAATTTAATCAAGCAGCTAGTTACACATAAATATATAACCTTTCATTATTTTTAGATGATACAACAGTTAGGTGAATTAAACTATTATACTCTGTAGCAATATGCCACAAGGGTTTAAGAGTCAACCGAACTTATATCAATATTATAGGAATATGACGTTTATACCAAGATCAAGACCAAACTTGATTCATATTCAACTCCAAACCAATCAATTTTGAAATTTAGTACTATTACCAGTGGCTAAATGAGATTAGACTCTCTAAAGCCCCCACTTCAACGCAGCTGTACACAAAATCACAACACTAACATATTTTAATACACAACACCAGCAGAACCCACACGAGAACACCGCACATTCGTTCCACATCAATAAAACCCACACGCAGTGCACCCCACATCCGCACATGCAAACACACACCACAATGTATACCACCCTATATACCACCCAACAAAAAGGATAGTTAACTCCACACAGCAGCTCTGTCTAACGTCGTTAGACTACACAGTTACGCTGCTATCTCCAGATTCCTTAATGAAATTATTATATTCAACTTAACCACATTTGTTAAGCAAAATGCCTTTTTAAATAAACCCACAATTGAAGAAAAAAGAAACCAAGCGTTTAAGTTAAAAAGAAAATTTGAACGTTTGGCAAGTGGTAAGTGGCGAAAAAATGAAGTGAGTAAAGAACTTAGCATTGGTCCTTCCAGCCACAAAACCAGACACTGTTGAGAAATACAAAAAAACAAGTAAGAAAGGTGCAACTGAACATTTTATACTTTTGTAACTTGCAAGAATAAAAACCAGAGAAATACTTTAAGGTGTAAAACAAATCATATAGAGTAAAGTCTAGGCCAGGCCTAAAAAAACGTTCTCTTATTTCACTAGGATAACTCACATATTGGACGATATATGCGGTCCAAAGTCATCCCGAAATTTTAAAATTTTATTATACGTTTATATTAGGCTAAGGGAAGTATTTGTCCGATCCAACCTTTTTTTGACATACACACGTACCATTGTCAGGGAAGTACTATCCCTGATATATACAAAGCTAACATTCTACTGTCCCAAGAAGTTGGAACAGAAAAAAGTGGTGTTCCTTCCTAAGCCAGGGCCCGAATCGCGGCATTCGTGATCGAGCGAGCTATTGTATTGAAACAAATTTCATGACGTTTCGAGTAGCCGGATCGCCGCACTCGATACGAAGCGAATCTAAATTAGCTCACTGTAACAGCCCTGGCCTCTCTACAAATGGCATTTACGAAGTGTCAAATTGTGAAATCAAAACAAAGAAAGTTGTTGAAGCCGTGCTATATTTTTTTATAAAGGTGAAATACTATTGTTTTTCTCAAAAGTGATGCATCCAATAATTGTTTTATATTCGTCTTCGGAATCTGAGGAAGAAAACGTGCAGCAAGTCATAAGGAACCGAATGCGAGACAAAAGCAATCCCTTGGCATCGCCGGAGGCAGCGTAAGGAATTAGAATTGTGTACAAATTAATTTCAATTGCCTACATGTTTATATTTACAGCTTCAGGAAACGGTTCAGACTCTCTAAAAGTGCATTTAACTACGTATTGGCTGAACTCAAATTTGAAGGGCATTTGTCAAATACAGTGGCACCAATGATTCAACTGGGAGCGACTTTGTCCCTTTTGGCCAGTGGTGGCTACCAGCACTTGGTGGGAAATGACTTTTTGATAGGAATATGTCAAAGCAATATTTGCAAAATAATAAAAAATGTAATCAGCGAAATGAAAACAAAGTTGTGCCCCCAATTTATTAAATTCGTGCCCGACAATCTTTCGGAATGCACGAAATCGTTTGTTGAAAAATACAAAATTCCTGAAATGTACGAGAAGGAAAATGTGACAACCCCGCAAATATAAGTATTAAAAAATATTATAATTAAATAGACAACATAGTTTATTTGTCGAATTTCAAGTCTATAAATTTTTCAAAGAAAATATTCAATATTCTTCTGATTTTTGTGTACAGTCAATCCCGGTTAAGTAGTATTCCGCTTAAATGAAAATCAAATCCCTCCCTCATCACTCTTAACAGCCTATACTATATCTTGCTGCATCTCACGGTTTGTTTTTTGAAACATATAGAAGTTATTGTTTTAAGTACGACTCGTTTAAGTATCCGCGGTCGCTTATGTACCATATTATATTTTTATTTTTAACAACCCACAAAATTCTGTATTTTTGAATGTGGCACATAACCAGTATTGACTGTATTTGTCAAGGAATGTGAAAAATATTTTGTAATTCTGAAATATTTTTACGCAGCTGAGTCGATATGTATGCAAGCTCACGCACAAACATACATATTTACGCTGGTTTGTAGGCGGAGCTGTACAGCGGCAAGGGAAGGGGTGACAATCGTTTGATTTGTTTCGGTACAGCTCGGATTTTCTACCAACAACACATTGACTTTTTGACAAAACGTGAAGTTCAGCCATTGGTTGTCCGTGACAACGGAGTTTATGTATCAAACAATGGGTGTATATATTTACACATAAAGTTGTGTGCAGACAAATTTACAAACATGCGAATGATTCTTTCAAATTTGTTTACATGTACACATAATTATATGCATATCAAAAAAAATTTTATGATTACGGGTATGGTTTTTAAAAATCTATTCATATGTACACATAATTATATCCATATGCGAATATGTGCGCCGGCTTGGTCTTCAAAATGTTATCAAAACCTCTAATGCCCAATATATACATTAGACCTGTCCTTAAAATTCAAAATGTATTTTATGTTTACAGAATGGGTTATTTTTTTTCCTTTTTATGTAAAAATGTTTAAAAAAAAATTTGGGGACAATCGGATGATGGGAAGACGGCGCGGAAACGTTTTAAAATTAAAAATTGCCTTCCTATAGGAAAAAACAAGTTTTATGTATTCAGGTATCAATTTTTCTTTTAGTGTATTATTTTTCTCCAATTTTTTGCATTATATTAACTTAAAACTACTACTTAAAGGAAATATTTTTATTCATATCAATTTATTTAATACATCTAGAAATATTAAAACTTAAATTAATTCCGATTTTTTATAGGACTTATATTTTTTTTGTATTCTTCAACAACTTGAAGGAGGAACTGTTTTTCTTCTTCTTTATTTGTAAGAATAGTATTGAAATCCTTTATAAATTTAATACCTCTTTCCGCTGTATCATTAGTAACAAGCAATTTGTGGCTTATTGTGCGACCATTTTGGAATTCCTCGTTTGTTTCCCAAGACTCTGGATCCAAATACAAAAAGTTGGTTGACAACTTGTACTTCATAAAAAATGTTAAAGTTCTTTTGGATACAAATTCGCTTAAATCCGAATTGCCTAAGTCACTTAATTTTTTTATTTTGCGATTGTTTTGTAGTTTAATAGTTGGCTCTTCTGATTTTAAATTTTTTACCATTTTTTTCTTAACATCTACAGAAACATTGAAATCAAAGAAAGCCATTGCGACGTTTTCCTCTGACAAATACCACATGTGTTGTTGCATTTTTCTCAGCAATTCCGAAGAAATACTTGGGTTCACTTTTTCATAACTAATACATTCTTTTACAAAGTTTAAATCATGCAGGGGAGAGGTAATTGCATTAGAGCATTTGTACCAAGCTTTTATATATAAACGTACTAAAAAAACGCAAATGTGACTTAAACCTTTTAATTCAGCTTTACTCAAGTGAAATTGATCACGAAAAAGAAATATTTTCAAGGAATATATCCCCTTTGACATCCAACGTGCATGTAAGTACTAGACGTAAAAATTCTTCGTAGTCAGCACGAACAAAAGTTTTTTGTAATTGTGAATGACAAAATTGTTTGATGTCATTGCAGATGCCATCACTTATATAGAGATTTTATATCTTCACAGTCGAGCCCACTCTTAAATGATGAAGTGTCAATATTTGGCCAGGCTTTGGCAAATCTCTCGAAAAGTGAGACTTCGGGTGCTTGAGTCACTTTGAAATGCAGGTCGAAATACACTACATAAGTATATTTCTAGAATGTGGTGACGGCATGGTGAAACAACGTCAACAAATTTCTTTTCCTAACATGCGTTGCACAGTTGAGCGCATGCTCCATTCGTTGGACTGAAGTATTAGTGGACGTGGTGTCAAAAGACATGCCTTCTACGCGATCTAAAATATTCCATTTACTAAGTGTATCAAAAACGGCTGTAGCTATATTTTCACCAGTGGCAGATATAAGTTTTGGAGCGCCTAGTGGTAAATTTGGATTCGCCATTATAACTAACAAGCACTGCAATTCGCTCAACTTTTATTTTTCCAATTAGATCTGGCAATACTTTACCATCCCAGTGGACGACCATTGCTTGTGTATCACTTAGCTAGAATAGAATATTATTAGTATTTAAATAACCTATACGTATATTTTCAATCATGGTATACTTTGTCAATAAAACTCTCTTGAATCCTCTGTGTTTCTTTTCTGCGATGCTCTTCCCTCAGTCTATGGAGAGTAGAACGATTGACTACCAAGTCGCTAGTGCAATGGCCCAATGCTTCTGCAGTCGCCATCAGAATGTGCATCGCCTTTCCATCGCTTACTTTGGCGCTATCAAGTGCTGAAAGCAATCGCGGTGTGATAAAATGTTTTCTTCCCCTGTTAATACAAGTTGAAGCAGTTTGTTTTGTATTTTTTTTCACATTGGTTTCCGCTACTTCAGGCTCACTGTCATCAATATCTTCTTCATAGTCCATACCAAAATCGTCTTCGAGTTCGACTACACAATATCATTTTAAAATTGACCATTACCACTATAAATTACAAAAATTAATTTCATTTGATAAACTTACGATTCACTTCCGACATTTGTTGATGTTTCCTTTTTCTAGACATTTCTTTCTCAATGCGGTGATCTGCTCTGTTTTGTCGCCGATACAATACCATGTCAACACCGGCCATGCTACCAGGGCGACCTTTTTGCCTTTGTAGAATCAAAAATTCCTTGTCTTCGCTAATACGCATGTTTTGTAAGGCATCTCTATGAGCAATGTCAAACAAATTATCCAATTCTGCAGAAAAGTCTTCAACAATTTTTTTCTGAGCATCAGATCCCTTATTTGGTACGGTTTTTTGAATCTTCTGCCATAATTTGTACAGAGATTCTAATTTATCGACACACCCAGCTACATCTTTTGTCGGAATTCGAGCTTGTTGCCAAAATATTAATACAGCATTTATTGTTCATTTTGCACTTTCTCTCAATTGCCGATACACAAATCTAATGTTATAAAATAGTAATTGCAGTATTTGTTTGTTCGATGGTAGTTTAGCACCTGTTATCTGATGAGAAATTCTTCCAATTAGTTCAATATTCACAACTTGTTCAGAACGTTGTCGTGTTTGTATACATATGTAATGTACTCGTAGTTGCTGGTAATTCACTCATTTCTTTTTTTTATTAAATAATCACAATTTCGCACAAATTAACACATCTGATTTCAAATGCCAAACAACTGAGAGTGACAATTATTGAAAAAAGAACGCAGTCCATTTACTGTTTTATTTCGCTGCCCAAAAATACCATTACCAAAGTCTGCAGTCGTTCATTTTTTATTTTTGCAAATATTGCTGGTTCATGTTGCAAAAATAAAGCAATCGACAGTTACGACGATGGTGCGATAAAAAAAATACTATTTACCGTTTTTTCACTCGAAATAAGAACAAAATATTCTTAAAATTATTCTTTATATCGTGCTAGTTGAGACATATTAAAGCATACATATTCATTTAATAAATACACTAAAAGAAATTGATACTTGAATACATAAAACTTGTTTTTTTCCTATAGGAAGGCAATTTTTAATTTTAAAACATTTCCGCGCCGTCTTCCCATCATCCGATTGTCCCCAAATTTTTTTTTAAACATTTTTACATAAAAAGGAAAGAAATTAGCCCATTCTGTTAACTTAAAACACTATTTCAAAAATCTCCATATAACGTAGAACACCTCTAATATACATATACATATGTATGTATATTGATTTAGGTAAAATAATGGAATTTATCATTAAATAGGTCGAAGTGCACATACATACATACATATATACCAATGAGCTTTGTATTCAAATATATGGAGAATATACATATGTACATATATAAATGATATAGTAAATATGCGAATCTGTAAGCGTACATTGAAATTAGCATCATTTTTCTCATTTAACACTGAAAATGCTCAGTTCTGCTATTTTCGACGCTCCTGTTAAATATTGGTGAAATCCGCTTATAGAAAAGAGTACCCCTCCTTTTGCGGTGAAATCCACTAATAGAAAAGAGTACCCCTCCAAAAAATTAAATATCGTAAGTTTGGCAACGCGGTGAACCTTCTCTATATTAAACGTTCTCTGTAAAAGGGTTTTAACGATTGATAATGATGATGAGGAGGATGACTTGGAAGTTGCTGATTCTGTGTTGATCGACATGTTAGAAAACTCAGAACTTGCAAACTCATTTGTTAGAGGAACAGTGCGAAATGTCAATAGAACCGTCCTCATCACAACCTGAAACGTATGTCAGCGGCTTACGAAAAGTGAAACCTACACCGTCTTCAGTGCCACCGCCACTGTTACGTAAGGAATCACATTTTACGTGGGTAGAAGCTAACTCGGACGGATTGATCCCCGTTTCCCCTTCACGAAATTTTGAAGACTGTAAGGTTAAGCCTCAACTTGAAAGTTTTTTGACGATGAACTCATAGAGTACATTATAAACGAATCGCGAAGATATGCAATTTTTCTTGGTAAACCAAATCCTCAAATTACCAGTGCGGAGCTTAAAGTTTTCATAGCCATCTTGTTAGTCAGTGGATACAATGGTCGAAGTACGTTCAGGTGATTTTGGAGCGTTGACAATGACATGCGCAATGAGATGGTATACTTAGCTATGCGTAGAAATCGATTCGAGGAAATTTTGAGATTCTTACACTTTGAAGATACTTAGTTGTAAAAAAATAACTGACGGAGATAAGATGTGGAAACTGCGGTCCTTAACCGACCACTTAAAATCAAATATGCTGAAGTATTTCCATGCGGAACAACAGCTTTCATTTGACGAGAGCATGATATCATATTTTGGGCGTCACGGATGCAAGCAGTTCATCAAAGGAAAACCATTACGGTTCGGTTATAAAGTTTGGTCCTTGTGTACGATATTGGGATATTTAGTTAATTTTGAAATTTATCAAGGAAATAATCCTCGTGCCAATAGTACCTACGAGCAAACATTTGGAAAATGCGCAGCTCCACTGCTGAATATGATAGACGATTTTACACCAGCGGTTCAGAATCTACCATTTTCCTTCTATTTTGACAATTTTTTCACCACTGTTCCTCTGTTAGTTTACTTGAAAGCTCGAGGATATACCGCAACAGGTACGATCCGGGAAAATCGGCTGCCAAAAAGTTGCCCGATTGAACATAAAAAAATATTGAAAAATGAGGAGCGTGGTCATATTGAGTTTACAAAATTGAAAGAAGCTAATATTTTTCTCACGAAATGGAATGATAACGCAGTTGTTATCATCGCTTCGACTACGTATGGCGCAAACCCGGTAACAAATGCAGTTCGATACTCACAGAAGCAAAAAAAAATTTATTGATGTTCCACGGCCATTAGTTATCAGGGATTACAATAAATATATGAGCGGCGTAGATCGTATGGATCAGAATGTGGGCTTGTATCGAATAGGTATAAGAGGAAGAAAATGGTCGAATAGTATCTTTACGTGGCTAGTTGACGTAATAGCCGGCTGCTACACAGATCAGTCTACCCAGAAATACCTCAGCTCGAGTTTCGGCGACAAATAGCCATTTACTCTTGTAAACACTTTGGTGACCGCCCCAAATCAAAGGGTCCTCGAAAAAGGTCTTTGGAAGGAACAGCAGAGGAGACATTGAGACATGATAGGCTCAATCATTTCGTTCGTCCATGCGAAAAAAGAAGACGTTGTGCCGCCGATTTGTGCGTTTCTGTTGGTAGAACCGAGTACTCGAAATGTAACGTTGGGATTTGCGTAAAATGTTTTGAGAAATATAATATGCCATCATAATTATTAAATACAATACGGTATAAAATATTTTATAAAAAATAGTTTTTAATGTATATTATATTAATAAAAAAAAGTTTTCAATATATACTTAAATAACTGTTTAAATCATTTTCTTTAAATTCACACTTGTTTAGTTGAAATATGTGGGATAAATCTTTGTTTTACTTCAAATAAAAACATGAGAAAAATTACCTTATATCATACCCAGTGTGACCATGTGGTCACAGCTCAAAAGTCGGTTTAGGAATGTTGCCTTAAATTAAGGATGGTACGTAAGTGATCATTGAACCTATAAAAGTCATTTCTTTAAATATTTCAGAAATCCCAGACAATAAAAGTACCAGGAGGATTCGAGTGAAGTTTGTCGCGAAGTTTGTAACACCCAGAAGGAAGCGTCGGAGACCTATAAAGTATATATATAAATGATCAGTATGTTGAGCTGAGTCGATTTAGCCATGTCCGTCTGTCTGTCTGTCTGTCTGTCCGTCCGTCTGTATATATACGAGCTAGTCCCTCAGTTTTAAAGATATCGTTTTGAAATTTTGCAAACGTCATTTTCTCTTTAAGAAGCTGCTCATTTGTCGGAACTACCGATATCGGACCTCTATAACATATAGCTGCCATACAAACTGAACGATCGGGATCAAGTACTTATATGGAAAACTTTTGCATTTGACAAGATATATTCACGAAATTTGGTATAGATTATTTTCTATGACAACAACGTAATCTCCGAAGAAATTGTTCAGATCGGCTGACTATAGCATATAGCTGCCATACAAACTGAACGATCGGGATCAAGTTCTTGTATGGAAAACTTTTGCATTTGAAAAGATATGTTCACGAAATTTTGTATAGATTATTTTCTAAAGCAACAATGTAATCTCCGAAGAAATTGTTCAGATCGGCCGACTATAGCATATAGCTGCCATACAAACTGAACGATCGGGATCAAGTACTTGTATGGAAATTTTTTGCATTTGACAAGATATGTTCACGAAATTTGGTACAGATTATTTTCTAAGACAACAATGTACTCTCCGAAGAAATTCTTCAGATCGGCTAACTATAGGATATAGCTGCCATACAAACTGAACGATCGGGATCAAGTACTTGTATGGAAAACTTTTGCATTTGACAAGATATGTTCACGAAATTTGGTATAGATTATTTTCTAAGGCAACAATGTAATCTCCAAAGAAATTGTTCAGATCAGCCGTCTATAGCTTATAGCTGCCATACAAACTGAACGATCGGAATCAAGTTCTTGTATGGAAAACTTTTGCATTTGACAAGATATGTTCACTAAATTTGATAGATTATTTTCTAAGGCAACAATGTAATCTCCGAAAAAATTGTTCAGCTCGGATTACTATGGCATATAGCTTCCATATAAACTGAACACATAGTTACTAAAAGAAATGCACCTGTGAAGGGTATATTATAAAAGTGTATCTTTATGCCTAAAATGGATAAAATTGGGCGAAATCTTGACCTAGCCTCATATAACAAACGTCTAACATCCGGGTGACTTTACTCCATATGATTGGTGATGGCACCTAAATGAACCTCCAGGAACATGCTATTGTTATGTGGCATATTAATAACAGGTGGCGCAAAAATTACCTTCCGATGTTTTTGGAGAAAATGAAAAAACTTTTTTAGAAAGTGAAGAACTTTGATTCTGCTTGTGGATTATTTTTATTTGGCCTTTTAAATTTTTTTACATCAAGTCAAGAATATGATATCATGTATGTAAATAGCCGCCGCCACAGTTGATTGTCATTTGAGCCCTTTTTATGGCATTTTCCATCACTATGGCCAGAACTTCCGGCGATAGGTCCTCACATTCTTGACGGATATTGTCTTTAAGAGCTGCAAGAGTCTAAGGGTTGTTGACATAAACCCGCGACTTCAAAAAGTCCCACAAAAATAATGCATCCTTCAGCATATCGGTACGCAGTGTGGCGTACCATTGTTTATTTACGTGTATTTCGTATGAGTCTACTACTAAATGTCAAAACAAAACTGACATTAGAGGTCAAATGCAATTTATAGAATCTTCTGACTTTTTCGCAACCCTGTAGAATGTATTTTTGGCAAGAATAAATAAATTCGGGTCGATACTACCTGTTGAGTCACCGATTGGGAATCACTTCATACTTCCACCATATGTTCTTATACTTGTATATTTTTGCTATTTCTATTTCTTTTTATTTGCTTAATATTCAAGATTATTAATTTGAAGTCATTCACCCCAATGTAGTTACAAATTGTATTTGCATTGTATTTGCTTGCGTTTGCGTTGTACACTTTTGCTAAAAGGGGCCATACACGACATACATGTGCGTTCGATCTATATGAAATCGTTTCGCCATACACGACATACAAATCCATTTTGCGTTCGTTCTTCACACAGTGAACATGTGCGACAGGCAAGCGGAACATTTCTTGGAATTTATTTCTAATGTAGCACTTTTATCTATTTCTTTGTATTTCGTTAATAAGTTATTCGAACTTTTATTTTTATATTTATCACTTTTCGTTTGCCAAATTGACAATTAATTTTATATAAGATATTTATTGATCTGATACGAAATTTTTATTAAGGGGGGAGCCTGCTTTAGAAGCTTCAAACAATAGATCTTTTTTTTTTGCTTAAAACTCTTTAAAAATGATTTAAGAATATGTCCCCAAAGTTATAGATGGGAGTTCGAAATATTATCGAAGCTTGAATGGAAATAGTGACCGAGCGTCTAGCAGATATACGAGTATGAGGCGAAAACTTTGAAGCGCGATTTCTCGGTTTTTCTTTTTTACGATTATTTTTAATTGGCGGGCAGGATAGAAAAAAAACTAAACGTTGTATAGAATTGGGGCAAAGTTTATTATTTTTGGCATAAAATTATTTTCTATTTAAACTAAAAAAAACCAAGAAAAGTCAAGTTTGAACATATTTTTAAACAACATGAAGTAAATTTTTTTTGCTCAAAAGCCACTTTTTCTCACTTTTTAAAAAAATTTGTAAAATTTTACATTTTTTTTGGATTTTCTTAGTTTAACTAGAAGATAAATTATTAACAAATATGAATCTCTTTGAATTGTTTGTTTCCGATAGAAATTGCGACCTGCATCCTGCCCGCCGTCCGAAAAATGCACATGCGAGATGCATCGGGCAATTGCTTCCCAAACGCAGAATATCAAAGATTTCGTTTCCAAAAAATTTGTGAAGGATGTTAAAATATATAACTACAAAGCCTAGAAATTTCACTTGAATCAATAGGGGTATTCTCTTGCTCTTGCAAGATTGCAGATTGCAAAAATCCTATACCGAAATATACAAGGGCACGAGAGCACCCATTGCAGAATCTAGTGATAAATGAACGCTAATTCGGTCAATTTATTGTAAATGACTATTGTGCATGGCTATTGTGAGTTGGCGCACATTCTGCATTCATTCTTAACAAAAAAAAAACTATAACAAATCTTTATATTTAAATAGAAATTATAAAATCTATTTAAAATCTACCTTCCTCAACAATTTAACATCATAATATATATTTAAGTAAAATGACAGCTAAAACAAGGTTGCAATTATACTTTTGCGTGACATTGCACGCAAATATACATAGGTTTTGGTCTGACATATTGTACAGCCATTGCAAATAATTCTCTGCGTGTGTTTGTTGTTGTGCCGGTGCACCAAGAGGAAATATATGCAATTCTTGCACCGTGCAAGGGTTTTGCAAGAGCAAGAGAATACCCCTAATTATTTCTTTCCCTCCCCCCTTAACACTTGCCATTGTTCACCCGGACAGGGATAATGGGATACCCAACTTATTACAGTGTGAGAGCGTCTCAAAATAAGCGTTTTTTATTTATTATTACAAATTATTATATATTGGACTTTTAATATATGGCGAAGCTACTTAAATCCTTTTTTATGATTTTATGATATATTAAAACAACTGACTTTTGATATTTTACTACTTAATAAGGTGAATTAAGCCCGTTAGTTCTCAATTAATAAATGTTATTAATCATTTGTAATTGAAAATTAATTATTCTATGCATCAAATAGCAAAACGTTTCATGAAATGTATTTAAATTTCTCATTTTCTTTGATTTTCATTTTTTTTAATTTTTACTAGCGATCTTGAACTGCGGCAACAAATTCCTCCGTTCACATATATTTTTGGTATAATTTCAATCTGGCCGTTCCAGTAATTCCAATTGCAAAACGTAAAAACCAACCCAATCCAGTCAACTGTCAAGGTTCGGTAGGTGAGCGGTTCTCCATTTCCAGTGACAGGAGAGTTGGGGATCTCTTTATCTCTGGTCCACGATCTTCACTGTTCGGCGACACGAGAGAAATGAGATTTTGTGTGCATACAGCGCCATACACGACATACATGTGTGTACACCGATCGTAAAAAATCAAACATTTTCGCAAGCATGGATCGGTATGCGCACAAGCCCATACACGAGTAATGTGTGTCATGTATGGCCACTTTAACGCTATGCTTAGTACTTTAACATGTACTAAGATTAAATATGTATTATAAGGGTATTCAGACCAGCTTTGTTAGTTCGTTTGTCATTACTCGGTAGTTTTTTATGCGTTTTTTTTTTTCTAAAATTGACAGATTACCATTTTACCGAGTAGCGAAGTACCAAACTTGCAAGCATGATAGTTTTTTTCGTTACTTGGTATCATCTCACTCGGATAGCGAAAAAATACTTTTGCTGTCCACTACAAGATAGTTTTTGACAAATTTTTCAAAAGTAAGTATTTAATATAATTGAATCAGCTGTTTTGAAACAAAATTTACACCCACTACTGATGTACAGCAAAAAGTATGTTCACAGTTAAGTATTTTAACGAAATATCAACTAACGAACTACCAGATTAACAAGTTCGGTCTGAATACACCTTCTATGTAAGCAGCATATTGCAGTGCTGCATTGCCATTTAACATTTCTCTTTTAATAACCATATTATATATGATAATTCGGGTGGTGGTTGGCCGTGGGGAAACGGTCGGCGCAAATTTATTCCACAGAAATATTAAATAAAACAAAAGGTTTCATATAATATATATATTTTAATATAACAAATTAGACAAACAATTATCACGTCTGTATAGCTGAGCGGTCGCAAAAGGGGAGAGCGCGCGCAACTTTTTTAGTTAGTGTTTAGTTGCGCGCTAATTAAAACTTCGAAGAAACTTCGAAAAGGAAGAAAATAAAAGATTACTCTGCTGATACAGACGTGGCAAAAGAAATTAGGCGGGGCGGCGTTAACAATATATGAAGAAGCAACATAAGAAGAAGTACATATCATACTTATGTATATAAGTATGAAATAATACAAAGCGGAATTATGTGTTTAGCGGTATTGAAATATTATTCAGAATAGTATTTAACACTACCATAGATTGCCTAAGCAAGTCATTATACTTTTGCAACCAGTTGCTACAGAGTATTATAGTTTTGTTCACTTAACGGTTGTAAGTATCACCTAAAACTAAACAAGATAGATATAGGGTAATATATATGTATATAAAAGATAAGGGGGCGAGAAAAGTTGAAATCCGGTTGACTGTTTGTCTTTTTTTCCTCCATCTTGATGAAACTTGGTATGTAGGTTTCTTAGTAGAAATGTTTGAGTTCGTAGATGGGCGTAATCGAATTTTGATTTTGAATATTCCATTTCTTAAAAAAAAAGTAATAATAATAAAAACAATAGAAACACCTCAAACCTTCATTTCCAATTCTTCATGCAAAAATTGTCTTTCATAATGAACCAGAGAGTTTTTTTAGGACAAACCCGTCAGATTTATTTAATATCACAACAAAAAATGACATTGACTGTTTCGTAGTCAAGGCATTTACTTTGAAGGACGCAAATTCATTCATAGCAAACCAAACGCGATATCTAGCATAAAAATATAGCAGAATAATTGGAGTGTTGATAAAAAGATTTATTTTAATTTGAGATAAACAGTTATATTTTCTAAGCACAAACAGTATTTTTACCCCAAAACTCGATATTTTATTAACACAGGAAATGATTTTTGATTCATTTTTTTGTAAATCGCTTCACCCAAATGGTAAATCTCCTTAACTAGAAGGTAGTAATAGTATTATCTACGTATCAGCCACAGTAAAACGTGGACAGGTCCTCCAGTTAAGATATAAAACTGTAATTTGAACAGGGGATCGCAGTAGAAAGGAGCACCTGTGGATAAAATACCTTGAAAAAGTGGGCGTGGCCCCGCCCCCTAATATGTTTAATGTGCATATCTGCTAAACTACTAAGGCTACAACAACCAAATTCGCTCAGAACGAATATTATAAGAACTATACTTTACTGTCCAAAACTATTAAAAGCGCGATAAATCAATAACTAAATTCGCTAGAGACGTTAAAATTTTTCGCCGGCATGGTATGATAAGACTTTATAGGGGACGTGGTAAAAATTGGACATTGGGCGGATATTTAAGCACCAGTACCTATAGTTGACTTTTGATCGAAAATATCGGTCAATGTTTGATATATATAACTGAAATTAAGGAATAATCCTTCCCATAATGGTATGTCTGTATGTCAAAAATGGGTCGAAGCGGCCAAATACTTCCCTTAGCCCCCATATACCTAATATAAAGATTTTCGAACTTCGTGGTGAGTTTGTTCCTCATATATCGGCCAATATGTGAGTTATCCCAATGAAAATAAGAAAGCGCATTTTATTCATAACAGTGTATCTTTGTGCTTAAAATAGATAAATGTGATCGAAAACTTGGCCTAACCCCTTCTTCTTTTTATTTACTGGCGTAAAAACCGCTAACACAGCCTTATTAGTTCTGCGGGGATAACAAACTCAGACATAGCTACAAAAAGGCTTTTTGGCACCCATTTCGTGCTGTCAAAGGCAGTTTTGAAATCGACGAAAAAAAGGTGAGTGTCGATTCTCTTTTTACGGTTATTTTTAAGATTTGGCGCATTGTAAATATCTGGTTAGTTGTCGATTTGCCAGGTCTAAAGTCATACTGATAAGGTCCAATCATTTTGTTGACGGTGGGCTTTGGTATTTCACACTATACGCTCGACAGAACCTACGCGATATTGAGGAGGCTTATCCCACCGTAGTTGGCGAAGTTTTTGGGGTCTCCCATTTTGTCTATTGGGCACTTAAATTCCAATCTTTGTGCATGCTTTCGTTAGACCATATTTTACAAAAAAAGCTGATGCATACTCCTTATCAGTTCTTGAATAGCTCGGCCAGCAATATATCGGCCCTTGCCGCTTTGTTCTTGCTTCATCGTCATCGATTGGGGAATCGGGTTCGCCTTCTCCTGGCGTTATGCTTTCGCTGCCATTCAGCAGGCTGGAGAGGAGCATCGGTCACTAGGTCTCCTTTGAGGGTTCTACAAGAGTATGCTCCGGTCTTGAAACCTTCTGTTAGCCGCCGCAATTTTTCGTAGAATTTTGGAGCATTACCCTTGTCGGCCAACTGGTCAAGCTCTTTATATTCACGCATTTCGGGTGCGAATCTTGACTGCAACAAGATAGTGGTCCGAGTCGATGTTAGGCCCTCGGAGCATACGCACGTCTTGAACACTGGATACGTGTCTTTCGTCTATCACAATATGATCGATCTGGTCGATGGTATTTCGATCCGGCTGGAATCTATTGTAACATATTTCGGGCTGCGGCGAAGTCGATCAGCCTCAATCCATTTGGGGATTTTTCCGCGTCTAGACTGAATTTACCGACTGATGTGGCAAAGATACCTTCCTTGCCCACTCTGCCGTTAAAATCGTCAAGCTTTATTTTGACATCGTGGCGAAGGCAGCTCTTATAGGTGTGATCCAAGCGCTAGTTAATTTTTATCAGAAGTATGTAAAAATGAGTCAAAAGAATATATTTTAAGCTGCACCGAAATGTGTACTCTTTATTTATACTCTTAAGACTAACATATTACATGGTTCTTACTTATATTTATACTAACTAGTATGTTTACTTATTACTAGTTGATAGTTTGTTAAGATTTATATTATTTGTTTAGGTTTGTTTACATATATATTGTTTGCTTAGATACATTTGCTTAGTTTTAAGATAAGGTTGTTGTGGTATTCGAACTCAATGTTGTTTTGATACTTGTTTGTTTAGGATTGTTTGTTGTAGTGATAGTGCATTTCTTTTGTTCTAACTCAGTGTTGTTTTGATGCATTCTGTTTACGGAAACAAAAGGTTGTTTTGAGGTTTATTACTATTATAAGGAATACGTTCCTTAACTCGCTCATTGATATGTTGAAGAACTTCGATTTGATGCGGATTGTGACTAGACCGCCGGGGTGAAAAACTGTATTCGGCAACGGAGTCTATCTCCCACCACGAATCCAACACCGAATTTGCGCTCATTTATATGGCCACTGTAGTAAATTCCACAAGGGCCTACTTGTCTCAGCCCTTGTCCCACCTTCATCAGCCTTAAATCTAACGAGGACAACAACCAGCTGGGCAGTGGCATCTTCCCAATTAAGGGACCGAACATTCCTCGTGCATGCCCTTAAATCGATATGCTTAGAGCGTTTGTCATGGTCGCCATCAAAACGGGGGTCTCTCATTCGAGGCTGTTTATACATTTTCATTAAGAGCGTTTTTTACCTGTCGGGTCCCAAATCCAGTGTACAACCCTGTAGAGCGGAATCTTTCGCCTTATCACTTTAGCTCGCCTTCAAACGGATGTCCGTGGGCTTGCTTGAACCATATGTAACAGAATCGTTTCTGACCACTCCCAAGTGAATGGCGATCAGAGAACTTTCCTCATTTGCATGAACTTCTATACATGACTCCATCCTCTCTTTGCTTACTTGGGGAAAAATTAACAAAGAACATCGAACATTCTAAGCGAATACGTTGTTCTGAAACTTGTCGATCCATACACAGGCTGTGGAAGAAGTGCCACGACCGAGAATTTTTTTGAGAGCATGTCACTAGCGGCGAAATCATTGGACAAAAAAACTATATTATTATAGCTTGAACAATTAAAGGTAATAAAAGAGGTTTACCCGAAGCATCCAAATAATTGGATGATAACATGCCCCTTTTTTCCATTTTCTTGTATAGATCAGAAAATTGTGTCTTTAACTAGGTTTTATTCAGTTTTATAATAGAAAAAAAATTTGAAATCATATGGCAGATCAAATGGCCAGAAAATATGTGATGAAATCTAACATTTTAGATTTGGCTATAATAAATGCTTGAATCCTTTTTAAAGAAGTGACCTAAAGACAAAACGAATGAAAAGTTCCTGTTTCAATTAGCTCTATATGATTAGCTTGCCGATGATTACAGAACTGAGAGAGAGAAAGATTCATCACAACAGGAAGACCCACAAGTATCAACCTCAACATCTTCAAATACAACAAATACAACAGGTTCTACCAAACGAAAAATTTGTCAGATACGACTTTGCCACACTATCAAAACAAATAATGTTTGTCAAAATTGTACAAAGTATGTTTTCGGTAGATGTATATTCAAAAAGATTTGCACTTTCATTTGCTTAAAATGTCGTGATAATGAATAAATTATTTTTTTTCGAACTGAAAAAGTTTTTTTTTATTGTTAGTATTTATTAATAACTTGCAATATGACTGTAAGTGATATAAAATATATTAAAAAATCATTTTGACTACTTTCAGGCAATATATGTAGATATGTACATATATACTAAGCTCCCGTCTTTCTAGTGTTAAGGAGAAGAATTTTGCAAATAAAGTCAATCTAATATCTGACCAGCTCACAGTGTCATTACGCGACCCTTTTTCATTTTCTTCGTTACTGCAATTTCAGATCGAGCAAAAAGAAGAACGAAGTAGCAGAAACATATACATATATTGGAAGCTGAAAAGGTTGATCCAGAGCTTGTAAAAGTTGATACAGAAAACAGGTTTTCAAAAAAATTGATCGAAATGGAGAAAACAGCGGAAAAAGTCGAAATTCAGAACTCGGACGGTAATGGTATAAATTCAAGCGATCTTGTAGAGTTATTAAAAATGCTGAACTCAGGCAAAAACGTGTCAGTCGACCAATTCGAAAAAATTGTTCCAGAACGTCAAAACTGTTCCTAGAAACAGTGAGTGTTTCGAACTTCGATTATTTGTGCGAAGCGCTCAAAGAGGAATTCGAAATAGGGTTCAACAGTGCTGACATACATCAGAAGTTAATGCAAAGACAAAAGAAGAACGACGAGAACTTTTACGAATATATTCTGTAAATTAGGAAGCTGGCAGCACTAGGGTTGGTAGAAGACGAAGTAGTTATTCGCTACATTGTGGACGGAATAAAGGTGCGTGACGATCTGAAATATGCATTGTATAGTTTTAAAACATTTAAAGAACTAAAAGAGCGTTTCGGGATTATACAGCAAATGAGTTACAAGCAGAGTAGCAGCGGCGCAGTACAAAAAAGAAACTATACGAAGCTTGCGCAAAATGTTAAAAACGCTGAGTGCGAAAATCGCGCAATGCGTTATCGTTAGAAGTTGAAGTTGTTAATATAGAAACTGAGCATACATTTCTTGTCGTAGCTGATCATAAAAGAAACAACGAAGTTATTGTCGGATATGATTTTATTCAGCGTTTCCAATTAGAGTTTAATGATAAGGGATATTTTTTCTCCGATAAGACAAATGTACAAGAAGTGGTCGAATTAAAATGCGTATACAATATCATAGAAAAGATGCCAGAAATAATGAATGCAATCCTGTAGTTATTCCGATTGAGCATCCTATTCAGCTGAAAATAATACCAAAAGACGATTTTATTAATTTCAATGAAAGTCCCACCTGATTATCTGCAGTAGAGCGTGACGTTGTTAAGAGTCAAGTGGACGAGTGGTTAAAATTTGGTATAGTCATGAATCCAACGCAGACATAACCAGTAAAGTTGTTCTTGCAAAGAAAAAAGATGGAAGTTATCGTGTTTGCATAGACTATAGTAAATTAAATACTGTTGTATTAAAAGATCGTTTCCCTGTTCCAATCATCGTCGAAGTGTTAGAGAAGATGCAATCAGCGAAATTCTTTACGGTTATGGGCCTTAAAAACGGGTTCTTTCACGTGCCGATTGAAAAAAGTAGTCAGAAATATACAGCATTTGTAAACAGGGAAGGTTTGTTTGAATTTGCTAAGGCACCGTTTGGATTTTGTAACTCGCCAGCAGTGTTCATGCGGTACGTAAACTATATTTTTCGGCAGATGATAAACGACGGTATCATGGAGTTATACATATGTAGACGATATTGTTGTTTTTGGGCAGGCAGCGGACAAATGTCTGAAGAATGTAAAAATTGTTCTGCAGAAGGCGCAAATTTTCGGTTTAGAAATAAAATGGTCCAAATGCAAGTTTCTAAAAGAAAATTAGTTTTTTGGGTCATGAAATTCATAATGGCAGTGTATGGCCTGGAAAAGATAAAATCAAAGCTGTTAAAAATTTTGCCTTACCTAAAAATATTAGAGGCGTTCAAGCTTTCTTAGGTTTGACGATATTTTAGGAACTTTGTTCAAATTAAGCCATCATAGCTAGGCCATTAACACAGTTACAGAAGAAAGAAGCAGACTTTCAAATTGGACATTCGCAGCAAAAATAAATACTTAATTTGAAGTCAGCTCTTACGCAAGAGCATGTTTTAAAAATTATTAAGCAAAATGGTAAAACTCAACTTCATGTAGATGCGTCTAAGTACGGGTTTGGTGCGATATTAGTACAAGAGAACGAAGGGAAGTGGCATCCCGTATTTTATTGGAGTCGAAAGACCTCACCTCAAGAAGAAAGGTTACATAGTTACTTTCTCGAAGTCTAAGCTGCGTACTTAGCACCGAAGAGGTTGCGTCACTATTTAATGGGAATTTAATTTGATTTAGTTATCGATTGTTCGCCGTTTAAGCAGATTGCCATGAAAAAAGATGTACCCTGAGAAGTGGTTCAGTTGCTTATGTATCTACAAGATTTCCACTTTAATATTGAACATCATGAACATTTTATGGAAGGGTCAACAGCTTTTGGTACTACCGAGAAATATGGAGAAAGAAATTATACGAAACGTACACAATTTTGGTCATACAGTAGAGACCCGCTAATCCGGACATGGCCTAATCCGGATTCCACTGTAATCCGGACAGGGTTAAAAAACTCAAAATTTCTATTATGTCCCTTGTAATCCGGACCGACATTCTCTATCCGTATTCTCTAATCGGGATCACATGTTTATTACTCACTATATTCGCTTTTATGCTTTATTAGTTTAAGTTTTTTTTGATTTTTTGGAACATGTGTATTATTTGTTATAATAAACAAACAGAAATTTATAAATATTTTTTCATAATACATAGTTCTGATATGACTTTGGTAATCCGGATTTCCTTATATTCCGGATAGGGGCAGGTTTTAATTGATCCGGATTAGCGGGCCTCTACTGTATGAACTCGCAGAAGACGAAGCATGTGATCCCACAAGGTTTTTTCATAGCACATTTTTGCATTGCATAGACAAGGGTGACTAACCACTGGAAACTATCCATGTCGATCATTTGGGTATCTTAGATTCTACGTCGAAAAACTATAAGTATATTTTGCAATAGACAAAACAACAGACATTCAAGAGGTAATAAAGCATTTGAGTACATGGGTCAACATTTTTGGAAACCCGCAACGTATTATCAGCGATAAAGGCGCAGCATTTTTATGGAATTTATTTAAAGAATTTTGTAACGAAAATAAAATTGAGCATATAAAAATAAGCAGTGGACAAATCGAACGAGTCAATAGAGAAATTCTTTCTATGTTGTCTAAGTAGTCGGCTAATGATCCAGTTACGTGGTACCATTGTACAGCTATGATACAAAAAGCTATAAACGCGCACGTTCACTAATCAACAAAATTTACACCTTACGAAGTTATGTTTGGAGTAAAGATGAAAAGCGAAATGTCTAGTGACATTATAAAATTACTCCAAGAAGAATTGTTGGAAGCATTCCAAGAAGATCGTCGCACAATGAGAGAAGAATGCAGAGCAAATATTTAGAAAGCTCAAGAAACGTATAAAAGAAACTTTGACAAAAAACTAAAACACAGTACAGAATATCAAAAAGGAAATTTAGTCGCAATAAAAGTAACTCAATTTTCAAATAAAAATTTATCAAACAAATTTAACCTTATAGAGTCGTCGAAATCAAACGTAATGGGAGATATGTTGTCGAAAAAGCAGCAGGATTTATGGGACCCAGGGTTACATCCACTAGTATTGATAATATGAAGCTTTGGGCACATTTCGAGGACCTTATAGAGTCATCGATATCAAACGTAATGGAAAATATGCTGTCGAAAAAGCAGCAAGATATATGGGACCCAGGGTTACATCCACTAGTATTGATAATATGAAGCTTTGGGCACATTTCCAGGTTGATGAAGATTTTTCATCTGAGACAGATGACGAGCAGGATGACCGAATGTAATGTTGGCAACACCCTGCGTGATGCTGGCAAGCAGCAACCAACTTCACATCAGCGACAGTTGGCAAAATACAGTTGGCGAAGAAGAGCAAACGCAGCGGATCGTATATTTTTCAATTTAATTAAATACCAATTCATTTTAACTTAATTAAAAACAACATTTTCTAATAAATATAATTATCACTTTTTACATGTATACAGACAATTGCTTGGATTTCGATCCCCTGGTTGACTTTTTGCACCTTAAGGTATTTCCTTGGCTTTGATTCTTGCAAGTTGCAAGGGCATAAAATGTTCGGTTACACACAAATACTATTTAACCCATCCTTACTTGTTTTTCATTATATTTAAATAAAACACAGAATAATAAAATAATTTACAAAATTACTTCATTTATTTCAGAAAAAAATGTAAACAACAACCGGAGTATAATTAAATTTTATACTGCCGCAAAATCTTTCAAAAGAGTATAATAGGTTTTCTCACCTGACGGTTGTATGTATCACCTCGAGTAAGATATAAGCTTATATATGTATATGTCGGCGCACCCTAATAGTGTGTGGATGTTGGTATGCGTGTATGAGTGCATGGGTATACAGTTTCGGGAATTGATTGTGCTGTGATTGGTTGTCTGCATTTTATCTTTTCAAGAAGTACCGTTTTAGCGAGGCGACAGCGTAGCGTCGCTATCGTCGAGTGTGGTTCGGTGGTAAGCACAAAAAGAAGAAAACGACGTAGAGGCAGTGGAGTATAGAAATTAACAGTGTGGAGCCGAAACTCGCTGCGCTACAACAATGGCTATAGAAGACCACTGTACTCCGACATATATATGGATGATGAGACCAGTTGAAATCCGAGGAACAGTCTGTTTGTTCATCCGTGCAGGATGTAACTTAAGTAAAAATTGAGATATCTTGATAAAACGTAGTATGGAGATTCCAAAAGTACAAAAAAGTCGAGTTCGTAGGTGAGCGTAATCGGAGAACTGCCACGCCCACAAATCGCCATTAACCGAAATCACATAAAAAGCCATAACTAATCTCTAAAGTAGATATAAAACTGTAACTTGGTGTAGGGGATGGCAGTACCAAGGGACCTATGGGCATACGTTTTGGAAAAAGTAGGCGTAGCCCCGCCCTCTAACAAATTTAATGTGCATACATAAGTATCTCATTAAACACTTAAGCTACAACAACCAAATTCGTCCTGCACGAATATTACTCCTACCTATGGTGTAAAAATTGATGAAATCGGATGAAAAATCGGCTCACTCCACATAACGGTAATGTAACAAACTACTAAAAGCTCGGTAAATCAATAACTGAATACGCCAGTGCCATTAAATTTTACCACCCAGATGTTATAAGAGAGCTTTATGAGACCACATTTTGGCGAAATCCGGACTACAACCACGCCTACTTTCCATATATGTAACACAATTCCACTTGATTCGTTCAGTTTTCAGTACACAAATCAAGAAGCAATTAGTATAACGGGAATAATGCATTTAGTGTGTTCCACTGTATGATCAAAAATTTGTTTAAATTCAATAAAAACTGTTCAAATCCATAGGTACCGAATATTTCGACACAGGTACCTATGGTTGACTTTTGATCGAAAATGTCGGTCAATGTGTGATATATCTATATAACTAAAATTAAGGGCTACTCCTTCTCTTATAATAGTTTGTCTCTATGTCAAAAATGGGTTGAATCGGACCAATAGTTCCTTTAGCCTCGATATACGGAATATAAAAGTTTTCGAACTTTTGGGTCGTTTGTACCGCATATATCGGCCAATATGTGAGTTACATATTTCAACAAAAATTGGAGAGCGTGTTCTACTAATAACAGTGTATCTTTAAGCCTAAAATGAATACATTTGAGCAAAAACTTGGCCTAGCCCCTATATAACTTATATAAGGATGTTCGAACATATGACTGACTTTACACTATAAGATTGGTTTTACACCTTAAAGTATTTCTTTGGCTTTGATTCTTGCAAGTTGCAAGAGTATAAAATGTTCGGTCGAACTTAGCCTTTTCTTACTTTTTAAGTTTTAGTTCTAGCTTGGTTTTAAAACCATTTTGAGGTTTCGATGAAACTACTTATGTCCGATATGCTTTTAGTGGAAATCCATTCAAGGTTTGGTGCTTGATGGATTCCAAGTGTTTTGTGTCAGATCTGCGCTATAGCTGGGCATTCGCAGAGAAAGTGGAAAATTGTTTCCTTGTTCCCTGCTACTCCGCAGCCTCGGCAAATGTCGTTGTAGGGCATACCCATTTTGGACGCATGTTCCCCAAATGGCCAGTGCCCTGTTGTGGTAGCTGTTACTCTGTAAATGCTTTTTCTTGACCTATTTAATAAGTCGTTGGTTCTTTTCCTGTCATATTTTGGCTATAATTGTTTAGTTATGACGTACTTTGGATGTTTTTCCACCTGTTATTTGCAACTTGTTGAAATTGTCTATTGATCTCTCCTTCGATCGATCCTAGCGGGCTTGGTATTAGCTCCGCCTCGGATTCGTTGAGGAAAGCTCCTGCCTTTGCCAACTCATCTGCTTTTGCGTTACCGAAAATGTTCCTGTGGCCGGGAACCCAGATCAAGTTTAGTTGGAGCTTGTCTTTTATTGAGCTTAGTGCTCTCTTGCAATTGTGAACTATGCTGAAATTTGTCATAGGTGAAGCCAAGGCCAGGAGCGCCGCCTGGCTATCCGTAAATATAGTTGCTTTATGTATATTATCGTGGTTTTCCAATAGAATTTCGCAGGCTTTTTCTATGCCCAGTACTTCTGCTTGGAAGATGCTAGCCGAGTTCGGTAGACATATAGAGAGAGATATGCCTAGGTCAGCTGAGAATACCCCCGTGCCTACTCCGAAGTCCATTTTGGACCCGTCGGTATAGACTGAGATGGTATCCTCGCCTCCTATTGAACATCTTCTTCATTCTCGTCTAGATGGTATCCTCACCTGGAATTGTCTATTGAAGTCCAGCTTTGGTAGAATGTAGTCTGATTTATTAATGGTGAGCTTGTTTAGGACAACACTATGTCCGTAGTTCTGCTGATTCCAACCTCCCAATTCTTTTATTCTTATCGCCGCAATAGCGGCTGTTTTGTGAATAAAAATGTCTATTAGTAGTTGATGCAGGATTACATTGAGCGTATCAGTCGGACATGACCTGATTGCTCCAGTAACACCCGCATATGCTGCTCTTTGTATACTATTTAAATTTTTAATGTTGTACTGTTTGTTTAGCGCTGGCCACCATACCAGAGCTCCATATGTAAGTATAGGTCTTATGACAGCCGTATACATTAGGGTGGGTCGATTCCGGACTTTTTCGTTTCGGAATTTCTAATAGTGCGGAAAAGTTGCCTTTGTATTTCCTGATTCCAATGCAACTTTTTGTTTTGAGATCGGATTGCATCTTCAACCCCAACTCCGGCCTTGAAATTTCGGAAATTCGCCTAAAATCGTGAAATTGTCTACCTAGCGCCTGAAATACGCATCTCATGGTAAAATGTATAAAACAAAAGTTATTTGTCACGTCATTTGCTACCGAAATGGTATATGTGATCATGGCCGTACGACGAACCGTTCCCGAGATACGGGCGAAAAGGCGGCGCGCCACAGCGCAAGGTGCAAATTGTTGCAGCTCTCAGCTAACCTGTATTGGTCACCCAGAACCCACCGCGTGGAGGTGGCTGCTCTTCGGGTTCCTCCCAAGCCCAACCCAACCAACCAACCATATGTCAGGCTTGTTTTAGTCTGAATATGTGTCAAATTTATTGATAAAATCAGATTTTGTACTAAACTTTGGCACTTGTTGCCTAGATTTCAGTGTAGAGCGTATAAAACGATCACGAGATTGGGGCCAATAACTTTAGAAGATGCCTCTGTCACCAGTTTGACGGTTCTCTCGACTGCCACGGTGTGAGAGGGGAATTCACTAAATTTCCATACCTCTGCAGTGTCTCCCGACAGCCCTTTTATGAGTTCTTCGTTAGAAACTGAACAAAGAACTGGTGGAACAGTCAAGGTAATAGTCTTCCAGTTAATCATATCGTAATAATTATTTGCTTTGAAATTCAGCTTTGGCACTTTATTACATCTAACCCTTCCATTTACAGTGTCAGACTCTGCTTCTCTGGCTTTTATCTTTCTGAATTCTATCCGTTCGTCAGTCATCATACTAAGGAGAATGTTTTCTGAAAGAGCAAAGAAAGCATTCTGTTGAATAGATGAATCGACAACCTTGCGCAGTTAAGCAGGTAAGTATCTCGACCTTTGAATTGCAGCATAGAGATGGCGCGAGCCATCTTTGATTGAACTGTTGAATCTTATTGAGAACCACAAAGGTGAGTAAACTGTAAGTATGTACTTGACCGAAATCTGTATTTCCTTTGTTGGTTTGTCAGTAGAAATGTATAATCTCAGAATTCTATTTGCACAGGTGAGCCAGCGAGATTTGCACATGTTACCTGGATGCATCGACGCTAAATCTGAGGAATATTGACCGGAAATAACAGCTTCTGATATTTTATAGAGATAAGCTTGGTCTGTGCTAAGTTGGGTCGGATTAATAACCTCAGAAGGTAATTGGCAGGATGGAAAACTTTCAAATTTGACAACAGGCAACTTCTCACAATCAGGGAGCAGTTTACCTATGTCGCCAGAGAATGTATTTGGACTCTTCGAGACACCATCTATGTGTTCGAAAAGAGCACGAAATGGAAGTTCGTTGAAATGTAGAAGACAAACAACCCACTGTAATGGCCTACCTACTCTTTCTTCTAGTTTCCGAATGATTCCACCTTTCCAACCTGTGTTCGTGTTGGTGCCATCAGCACCGACAACTTCTAGATGTTCCACATCAACTGAATTGTCTTGTAAATGTTGCCATATAGCTTGCGTCTCATGCTCAGCTGACCCGGAAGGAGAGGTGACGTGGCCAAAGTAATGACAACCAGGTTCCGCTATAAGAGTAATATGTTCCTCTTTGACAGTGTCGCGGTAGTACTTTTCACCTTCGCTGACTTGTGTAAGTGTATTGTCTTTGCGGCCGTCAAAATACAGCCCATATGCAGAGTCAATACTTTCGGTGTTTTGGAGCTTAACTCCAACACTTTTTTGCCCGACTAATCTTGCATTTGTCAGTGACAAAGCTAGCCTGATCCTCTGTTATCAAACCTGCTTTTTGGCATCCAGAAAAGCAGATGAAACAATCAAGGCCGCTGCTCTATCACTTACTCCAAATCTTTGGGCAGCTAAAGCAGTGTGTTCTAATACTAGTGTGTTTTGTTTGGTTTTAGAGGATGGAAGAGAAAATTCATCATCAGCATCGTTTTTGGAAGAATCCATGTGCGACGCACCTACATTGTTGTCGTCTGTATGAGAGTCTGGCTGATCTGAATGGTCACGTGTTCTAGCTGATACTTTTCTGGTAAGTGTTGATGTTGAATGACGTTTTGAAAGCTTTTCTTTACGTTCATTTTCTTTGTAATCTTTTTGTTTCAGGTAGATCAACACTTCCAATGCGACCAATTCTTCTGGTTCTCTGGTCCAAGAGAAATGGTTGTTCATTGATAGGAACTTTCCTTTCCTTTGGACAAGTGCAAGAAGAAAAATAAATGCATTTACAAGCAGCGATGTCAAATAATTTTCCGGCAGAAGAGACAAAGTCGTCTCTTTTAGAGCTCAAACCTATTGGGTTCCTTAAAAACATTTGTTTAAGAGTCAGAAATTTCTTATGGTATGTGGTGAGCATTTGTACAACTCTGGTGTGTGAAACTATCGGAATAGATGACTTTTTGAAAGTATTTTCAACCTTTTTGCAACTATTTCTGTAACCTCTTTACTCCTAGGTTCATAGTTGTCGCCTCGGAGTCGCCCTATACGAAATCTTTCAAACTGATAACACAAAAGAACATCCTGGTAAGTAGGTAACTGGGACTCAGAGAGATTGTACGGATATATGCCAAACACAGGACATTTCTGTCTAAATTTAAATTTAGATACAGACATTTTGAGTTCTGTGTTCTGTTGAGAGAATATAAGTGATAGCACTCGGCGAAATCAACGACAAGAGTGAAGGAACTCGATGAAAAAATATTTATGTGGAGACCAGTCCGAACGTGTCGTATGGCGCAGGGAAATGAATGTAAGTGATAGAACTCGGCGAAATCACCGACAAGAGTGAAGGAACTCGATGAAAAAATATTTGTGTGGAGACCTATCCGAACGTGTCCTTTGGCGTAGGTGAATGAATGTGAGTGATAGCACTCGGCGAAATCAACGTCAAGAAGTGTGGCCGCAAGCCGATTTTCACCTTGCGCTGTGGCGCGCCGCATTTTCGCTCGTATCTCGGGAACGGTTCGTCCTACGGCCATGATCACATATACCATTTCGGTAGCAAATGACGTGACAAATAACTTTTGTTTTATACATTTTGCCCCATGAGATGCGTATTTCAGGCGCTAGGTAGACAATTTCACGATTTTAGGCGAATTTCCGAAATTTCAAGGCCGGAGTTGGGGTTGAAGATGCAATCCGATCTCAAAACAAAAAGTTGCATTGGAATCAGGAAGTACTAAGGCAACTTTTCCGCACTATTAGAAATCCCGAATCGAAAAAAGTCCGGAATCGACCCACCCTAGTATAAATCCACATGATTATACTTGGTTTGAGGCCCCAATTCTTGTTGACAATTCTCTTACAAGTATAGTAGGCCATGTATGCTTTGTTTATTCTTTTTTCTATATTTATTTTCCAGGAAAGTTTGGTGTCAATCTCCCCCCCCCAAATATTTAGCTGTGGGGGATAGAGTGAGTGTTGTACCATTTAGTACCGGAAGTTGAAACTGAGGTATTTTGGTTCTGCTGCAAACATAATATCGATAGTTTTTTAATAAGCACATAGTGCTTAAATCATAATTTGTACGTTAAGAGCTTGAATTGCCGTAGTTCGCTTATAACCAGTTGCTAATGTGCACTTTCAACAAGCAGGAATGCAAGTCAAGTAGAAAATCGTTCGCCTTCCTTGTATTTGGGGATGTGCGTTTTCTTAAGCTGGAATCTCTAATGATTGCAGCTTCTTGACGTCGAACCCTCCTTGTGTTTGTTGATATGCGTTTTCTTATGCGGGAATATACAAAGTAATATTGATAACCAAATTTTGCCAAGCACGATTTTGCCATCGTAGTGGGGGCAGCTCTCGTAACTGCGCTTCGAGCGTTTAGAGAAGGCACCTTCGGTGACATCGCTCTTCTGTTCCATCGGGGGGCGAGCGTAAAGCAGCGATATGTTCAAGAACTTCGCTTTGATGTGGCTAGACGTTCATCCACCGGGGTGAATTCCATGACTCGACGACGGAGTCTCTCACCCACACTGAATTTACGCTCTTTTATATGGCCATTGGTCGATCATATTGTGATAGACGGAAGACACGTATCCAGTGGTTTGCATACGCTCCGAGGTCGTAACATCAACTCGGACCACTATCTTGTTGCATCCAAGATACGCACCCGCTCTGTGCAGCAAAAAACCCACATCTACATACACAAGGACGGTTTGACGTCGAGAAGCTGCAATCATAACAGACAGCGGAACGATTTGCTACTCGCCTTGCACTCCTACTCTCTGAGAACACACATCCACAACACGGTTTAAGGGAACTGTAGGACGACATTTCAAGCTCCTTACGAACAGCTGGAACCGAAACCATTGGTTTTCGGAAAATGCAGAACAGCTGGTACGATGAGAAGTGCCGTGTCGCAGCAGAAAGAAAATGAATGGATGGATTGTCAGCCGAGCTATTCAAACACGGTAGCGAAGAACTGATAGGGAGCACGCATTACCGTCTTTGTAGAATATGGTGGGATAAAAGCATGCCCGACGATTGGAATTAAGGTGTCTCTTCTCAATCCACAAAAAGGAAGACCCCCACAATCTGCTCCAACTAACTATATATAAGGTTCTATCGAGCGTATTGTGTGAAAGATTAAAGCCCACCGTCAATAAACTGATTGGACCTTATCAGTGTGACCTTAGACCTAGGATATCAACAACTGACCAGATATTCACCATGAGCCAAATCTGTGAAAAGATCCGTGAAAAGAGAATCGACACACACCAGCACTTCGTCGGTTTCAAAGCTGCTTTTGACAGCACGAAGAGGAGTTGCCTTTATGCCGCTATGTCTGAGTTTGTTATCCCCGCAAAACTTATAAGGCTGCGTAAGCTGACAGTCTTAACTTCGAGTTCGTAGATAATGTCGTCTATATTGGAACCGCATCAACCCCAACAACAATTTTAGCCTCGAAATTCAACGCAGAATAACTCTTGCGAATTGGTGCTTCTGCGGACTAAGTAAATAATTGAGAAGTAAAGTCCTCTTTCGACGAACAACGACAAACTGTATAAGTCATTTATTATTCCCGTCGTGCTATTTGGTGCAGAGGCATGGACGATGACAATATCTGATGAGTCGACATTACGAGTTTTCGAAAGAGAGATTCTGCGAAAGATTAGTAGTCCTTTGCGTATTGGCAACGGCGAAATTGACATAGTTCAACGAATTAAGGGACAATCATGTCATCCGAATAAATGAAAGCACTGCAGCTCTGAAAGTATTCGACTCAGTATCCGCCGGGGAAAAAAGGGGAAGAGGAAGACCACCACTCCGTCGAAAATATCAGGGGGAGATGGACCTGATTGCACTTGGAGTCCAAACAGCGAAAATGATGAACGACTGGCACGCTGTTGTAAACTCGGCTATAACCGCGTAACCGGTGTCTACGCCAATAAAGAAGATAATCAAACGTGCGTTAAATGCAGTGGTAAGCACAAAACTATTGAGGCCAAAAACCTATTTCCGGAAAACCAAAATCCTGTAATTGTGGCGAAAGCCTTCCGGCAAACTTTAAGGGATGTTTTGTTGCCCAGAAGCTACAAAGTTTTGAAGACACAACCACATATTCACCAACTGTCAATAAAACTGGTGTCAACCACTCCCAAAGAATGCAGGGGAGTTACTTTTTCCGAAGTTGTGAAATGTAACTCAAAGGTAATGAACGCAAAAAGCACTGAGTTGACTTAATACTAATTGACTAATTATTGAGATCTTAAATAAACAGGAAAAAATCAGTACATATCTCTGCAGCCATTTAGATAACGTAAATAAAAACAAGAAAAAACGTTAACTTCGGTTGCACCGCAGCTAAATACCCTGCACAGGTGCATTTCTGTTAGTAACTATGTGTTCAGTTTGTGTGGAAGCTATATGCTATAGTAATCCGTTCTGAACAAGTTTTTTAGAGATTACATTGTTGCCTTAAAAAATAACATATATCAAATTTCGTCAATATATTTTGTCAAATGTGAAAGTGGTCCATACAAGAACTTTATTCCGATCGTTCAGTTTGTATAGCAGCTATATGCTATAGTTAACCGATCTGAACAATTTCCTCGGAGATTACATTGTTGCCTTAAAAAATAACATATACCAAATTTCGTGAATATATCTTGTCAAATGTGAAAGTTTTTCATACAAGAACTAGATTCCGATCGTTCAGTTTATGTGGCAGCTATATGCTATAGTTAACCGATCTGAACAATTTCCTCAAATATTACTCTTTTGCATTAGAAAATAACATATACCAAATTTCGTGAATATATCTTGTCAAATGTGAAAGTTTTCCATACAAGCATTTGATTCCGATCGTTCAGTTTGTATGGCAGCTATATGCTATAGTTAACCGATCTGAACAATTTCTTCGGAGATTACATTGTTGCCTTAGAAAATAATATGTACCAAATTTCGTGAATATATACATACAAGCATTTGATTCCGATCGTTCAGTTTGTATGGCAGCTATATGCTATAGTCAACCGATCTGAACAACTTCTTCGGAGATTACATTGTTGCTTTAGAAAATAATATATACCAAATTTCGTGAATATATCTTGTCAAATGTGAAAGTTTTCCATACAAGCATTTGATTCCGATCGTTCAGTTTGTATGGCAGCTATATGCTATAGTTAACCGATCTGAACAATTTCTTCGGAGATTACATTGTTGCCTTAGAAAATAATATGTACCAAATTTCGTGAATATATCTTGTCAAATGTGAAAGTTTTCCATACAAGCATTTGATTCCGATCGTTCAGTTTGTATGGCAGCTATATGCTATAGTTAACCGATCTGAACAATTTCTTCGGAGATTACATTGTTGCTTTAGAAAATAATATATACCAAATTTCGTGAATATATCTTGTCAAATGTGAAAGTTTTCCATACAAGCATTTGATTCCGAATTTCCATATGAATTAAAATCGAAGGCAAGAAGGGTAGCCTCCGTATTATGACACGGAATGCGAATTGAATGGTGGAGCAGCAAGAAGAACTTCAAATTATATATATGTAGTTGTCCCGGTTCCTAAAATTGTAAATAGACTAATTTCTCTACTGCGACAAATATCAAAACTTTTTGAAAAATTAATTCCCTAAAGGTTAAAACCTATCAACCAATGAAAAGCGGTTAATTTCATCGCTTCATTTCAGCTTCAGAAATACAGGTAAGCAACAATAGAACAAATCCACAGAATAACATCCACTCTAGAATATTTCTTGGAGGTGGGAATAGCGGTGGTAACTAATAAGGGGGGGCATGCATTCGATAAGTTGTGGTTTTCGAAGGCCTTATGCAAAAACCTAAATTATGTATTCCGGTTGAGTATTGTGCCTTTCTATAATCGTATATCATCTCCAGATTTCGTGTAAAATAAGGGAATAAATTAAAAGAAGCAGGGAAGTATTTTAGATCCGTTTTTTGTATATTCTTTATACAAAAGAACTATAGTTAGCACTAAACAGACGGTATGAGCGGCAATTTTGTCATAACACCGCAATACTATGCGTCGAAAAATCAGCAAAAAAAAAAAGCTGCGATTCATCTGTTCGATAGAATTAACAAGATGTTTTCTGAGTTTAAGAATTAAAATAACAGCACACTTCCATTGCGATGGAAAATGGCAAAGTCTGAGCATTCCGTTAAAAAACTTGAAAATCATGCTGATTACGTTTCGTTAGGAGTAAACGTGTTTAGAAGGGGTGTGGAAAACACTTCGGCTTTCTCTGCATTGGTACTGTACCAATGGCCTCTGCTGTTTAAAAATGGTGGGCATCTAGATATCAGTCGCATAATAGTCGCATTCCAAAGATTGTTTATTGATTCACCTAGTTTGGCAGCAACCAGAAACGGCTCTAGAGACTTGTTGCACAATTTACAGAGCTTTTTTGTGGCACGATTGAGAAATGTTTTGTCATTAGGAGTTCTACTGACTTGCCATGCATGTCGATAACGTCTCTTCTCTATGCGCTTCGTCATTACCTCTTTGGACCAGAGATGTCTGTCCCGGTTGAGGACGCTCTGTGTGGTTCTACCTTCTGGCGAACTTATATGGGCAGCAGTATGCTTCTGGTCAAGACTTCCGCAGTAGATTCGATATCTGCCTCAGAGGAAAGTGTGATGTTGGGTACACATTTTCTTCTAGCCATTTGCGATAATTCACAATGTATGACAATTTATTACAAAGTACCCTGGTGGATTTATTCATTGCGAGTACCGGCGTATTTACTTTGAGCAGAACTGCGCTGTGATCAGATAAGAAATCCGAACAGATGGTAAAGCGGATGTACCTTGAATTAAAACATTTCGGAATAGCAAATCAAGAACGTTTAAAATTTTTGTTAGGTCAGATGGCGAGTAAGTTGGTTGACCAATGAATACCACCACGTGTTTTTAGCATTATAGTCATCACTAGCAATGAATTTGTTACCAAATTAGTTCATAACTTGCTCGTACATGTCCCGCGATAGATTGCGTCGTAATATTTCCGAGAGCGCTGGGCAACATTTCCATTGTAACCTGAACCAGATACCAGAAATACCAAATTTTATAAGAACTGCAGCTCCGCCTCTTGCACTGCCACTAGGGTGATTTGATTTTATAAGATCATACTCTGCGATTTTAAAATATGTACGATCATGAGTTTCTGCTACAAGTAGGACATCGATGTTTTTAGTTTTGACATAGGATTCGTAGGCATGGTTGTTGTCCGATTGTTTATTTCACTTAATTTCACTAGTGATGTGGGGGTAATACTTACGCTTTGCCTGTGGTTATGTATCCCTTTTTGCTTGTGTTTGAATGAAAGATTTATAAGTTAGAGGGAAAAAGGTAAAAATTCAACCACTTATATTTTCGGTTCACAATATTTTATATTTTTAATAAATATACATATATAAATTTTCGTTTATTTTTACTGTATTCACTGCTGCTACCAGTGCACAACCTCACACACAACCGAAAAGCTTTTCCAAGTTTTGGACCAAAAATTAACTGCACGCGGATCAACCGCTGAAGAGCTGGCGAGACGTGTGTATCTTTTTCGGGCGTAGAAATCGAATGAATCCACCCCGATCTGACCAATTCTTTTTGCTCTGTTGGTATGCGAGCGTGGCCTCGGGACTGCTTAGAACGATGGGCTCTTCGTCGTTTCACTTGAGTCCCATGTTGACTGTGCCGCTGTTGATTATGCCGGTGATTGGCGTGCGTTGACTGATCAGCGCGTCGAGGGAAGCGGTGAAATAATGTATGATGCGGTCGGTGGCAGTACTGACACGACCCGTCTGACATGCACTCTAATGTAGCGTGTGTGTCTGCCAAGCATGTCATGCAGTGGCCGTGGGCTCTAGCGATTTGTTGGCGCTGAGCGGGCGTCATCGTCTTGAAGGTCATACATTTCTTCAGGATATGGGGTCGATGGCATAGGCTGCATCGTGGCGGTACGTATTCCGAGAACTGCTCCTTGCCCGCTTCCCTGACTGGTGGCACGGATGATTGGCTTGGGGAGCTTGTGCCTTGTTGCCTCCTTGGTGCGGCGATAGGTATAGCGGATGCTGTGTTTGCAGTGATTGCGGACCTCACCGACTGGGGATTGCTGCGGATTTATTCTACGTCCATTTCTAGTGGAATAGGAATATGTATATTAAACATGGTTTTGCTAGTAGTATGGAGTATGCTACTCATTATATATATGTGTATATATATATAGATATATGTATGTATGTCATTACATGATACATTTATTTATATATATTGTATATTTTTTATATATGGATTTTATTGTTTATTATTAATCGCGTTCATTATGTTTTTGGTTTGTACGTACGGGTTGTAAAACGGTGTATTTTTAATTAATTATTGTTCGATTTTATGTATGCGTTTGCGTTCGCTTGTTTTCGGTGATCGGTTCTTCGGTATTTGGAAGAACACAATTTCACTAATGGTCGAGTTAGTAGGCCAGTTTGTGTTCGTACATCTACTACTCTTATATGACCATCTCGTCCCCGATGTACCTTTTCAATGCGACCTAGTCGCCATTCGGTAGGGGGAAGGCATTCGTCCTGTATGATGACGCATTCGCCTGTACTGGGTTCCTTCTGGATCGTTTTCCATCGATATCTCTTATGGAGATCTTTAAGATAGTCCTCCTTCCATCTGTGGCTGAATTCATGATGGAGAATCTTGATTCTTTCCCATCGATTTATTAAAGTGAGTGAGTTTCCTTCTGTCTCAGGTATGGCGAGAAGAGGAGCTCCTCTGCGGAAGTGTCCAGGTGTAAGAGCTGTGAAATCGGAGGGATCTTGCGAGAGTGGTGATATAGGTCTTGAATTTAATACGGCTTCGATACGAGTAAGTAGTGTAGTAAACTCCTCATAATTAAATTTATGATTACCAGCCGTTTTCTTTAAATGGGACTTAAAGCTTTTGACTGCTGATTCCCAAAGTCCGCCCATGTGTGGAGAACATGGAGGTATAAACTGCCAATTGATCCCTTGAGGTGCATATTTTTTAACTATTTCAGGGGAAACTTCTTTCATAAAGTTTATGAACTCTTTCTCGGTGGCTCTTTGAGCTCCGATAAAATTTTTCCCATTGTCGCTCATAATTTTTGAGGGAAATCCGCGTCGTCCGACAAAGCGTGCGAATGCTGCGAGGAAAGCCGCAGTTGTCAGATCTGAACAAAGCTCGAGGTGTACTGCCTTTGTCGTAAAACATACAAAAACAGCCACATACCCTTTTCTAAATGTAGATGATCTTAACATTGAGGCCTTTATCTGGAAAGGTCCAGCAAAATCAACCCCAGTAATAGTAAAAGGTAGAGCATAATTGCAGCGTTCAGGTGGTAAAGCTGCCATGATCTGCGTACGCATTTTATGTTTGTACAAGCTACATTGTTTACACATAAAAATCGTCTTTTTAAGTTGTGGCTTTAGTCGAGGTATATAAAATTCTTGTCGGACCATTTGCTGCATCAAGCGATGCTCACCATGTAGTGTAAGCTGGTGAAGGTATATTAGGAATAAATGAGTAAAACGGGATTTCTCAGGTATAATAATGGGATGTCGTTCGTTATAACTAAGGCTGGAGTTCGCTAATCTTCCATTTGCTCTTAGTAATCCCTTAGCGTCCACGAATGAATTTAAGACGAGAAGAGAGCTTCCCTTTTCGAGTGGTCGTCTTTCGACCAACTTTGCTTTCTCTCGACTGAAATAGCGAGTTTGGGTGTAGGTAATGAGACTAACTTTGGCATGTTGCGAATCGGTATGCGTTAGTTGTACGCAAGGATCATTTGGTATCCCTTTCATTTTTTGTTTAAGTCTTTGGGTGAATTTGTGCATGTAAGCGACTACTCTTAGTGCTCTAGGAAATGAAGAAATGGAGAATATCATCCTCTTCTAGAGTGATATGAAAATTTTAAATTTTCCGACTTTCCGGCGGTATTATATTACGAGCGGGAGACTTTGGCCAGAATTCTTGTGATTCTGTTAGCCATGTTGGACCATTCCACCAGAGTGAAGTGCTGGTGAGGTGCAGTGGCTTGCAACCTCTTGTCCCAAGATCCGCTGGGTTATCTGCACTTGCAACATGTTGCCATTTTGCTGGGCCAACTTAGTCTAGAATTTGGGATATTCGGTTAGATACATAGGTCTTCCAGCAATAGGGTGGTTTTTCTAACCATGCTAAAACTATCTCTGAGTCTGACCAAAGATACATTTTATGATCGCTAATGAAATTTACCCATCGAGGGATTCGAATTTCAGATATAGTATGTAAATTGTTAGCAAATTGAACCCATTTCGCTAAACGTAAAGGTTTTACCTGTTCATCCCATTCAGTGCCATCTTGCCACAATTCTTGAATGAGGATTTTTGCTTGAATCATTATTGGCGAAAGCCATCATGCGGGGTCGAAAAGTTTTGCCACCGAGGAAAGTATTTGGCGTTTGGTTATGGCGGACATTGCAGATATTGACTCAATTGTATATGAGAATTGATCTGTTATCGCATTCCATTGAATTCCTAGAGTTTTAGTTGTACTAGCCTTTTCAAATTTAAGGACGTCTGTATCTAATAAGTCTTCTTTTTTAATGCCTTTTATTATTTCAGGGTGATTTGAAGTAATTTTCTTTAGGGGGAAACCTGCTGAATTTAATGCTTTGATCACTTGCTATAGTGATTCGCATGCTAATGCGATACTGTGGCTACCTGATAGTATGTCGTCCACGTATGTTTGCGTTTGCAACACAGAAGATGCTAAAGGCAAATTTGTTGCATTTGTTTTTGCCACTTCTTGTAGTGTCCTGATCGCCAAATAGGGTGCGCAATTGATGCCAAAGGTGACGGTTTTCAGTTTATAGTCGCTGATTGGACTATTACTTGATTTGCGGAAGACTATACGCTGGAAATCTTGGTCATCTCCATGTACTAGAATTTGTCTGTACATTTTTTCTACATCCCCATTGAAAACGTATTTAAACATGCGCCAATTTAGAATTAGCAACATGAGATCAGGTTGTAATGTTGGCCCTGCGTATAGTACATCATTGAGTGATTTGCCTAAGCTCGAACACTTTGAGGCATTGAAAACCACTCGTACCTTTGTTGTAATTTTATCAGGTCTTATTACCCCATGATGTGGCAGATAAAAAGATAAATATCTACCTTTAGATACTTTTTCATATGGTACAGCTTCTTCCATATGATTGAGGTCAAGATATTCGTCCATCACATTATCGTATGCCGATTTAAGCTCACTTTTCTTTATCAGGCTTTTTTCCAGGCTTAGAAATTGCTGGACTGCTGATATTCTACAGTGGCCTAGAGCTATGGTTTCAGGGAAAGTTGGTTTGAATGGTAATCGCACAACATAACGACCATGTTCGTTTCTTGTTGTTGTGGATTTGTAATAGGCTTCGCATGCCTGATCTTCTTCTGAAAGTTGAGTAGTCTGAGGTAATTCTTCTACTTCCCAGAATTTTTTGAGTTCATTATTTAAATATTCGTTTGAAATATTTTCAACTTCAGTTGTAAAAGAATTAACTTTTTCTGTGACTTGGCCACTTAATATCCACCCAAAGATTGTATTTTGGGCTAACAATTTATTGGATATTTTTTCTATACCTTCAAGAATTATTTGAGGCATTAAGTCACTACCTAATAACAAATCGATTAGTGATGGGGTATGGCAGGTGAGATCTGCTAATTTGAGATATGAGCATTTTTCCCATTGCTTTTTATTTACTTCACAGCTTGGAAGCAAATTTGTGAGTTGCGGTAGAACGATGGCTTGTGCATCTATTCTTATATCCGCGTTTGGGGAGACTATAGTAATTGGGCAAATTTTGTTTGAATTTTGTATAATTCTTCCGCCCATTCCTGAAATTTGAATTTTTGACAGGCAATTTTAGCCGAACAAATCACCCTTATGTTCTATGGTGATGACCGCAGTGGGTAAAAGAATTTTGCTTTCATTCTCTGAATGAAGAGCTTGAATTTTTGATGCTTTAGAGAAACATGGTTGTTCTTCCCTTTTTTCGGGATTTGAGATTTCGGGATTATCACTCTTGGTTGTAGTGACTAACTCGGTGGTTTTATGAAATTGATTTTGCTTCATATTTTGAAAATTTGTAATATGAAGCAATGAGTGATGTCTTCGTTGACAGTACACACAACTAAATTTACTTTCACAGTCTTTTGTCGTATGAGCATTCGACAGACAGTTGATGCAAAGTTTATATTGTCTGACAAGATTGTTTCTGTCAGAAACGGGTAATTTTTTAAATTTCTCGCAAGATCTTATGTTATGACCTCCTTTACAAATTTCACATAATGGTTGCCATTCATTTGTTTGGTTTGACACGAAAGTGTGACTTCTATTAACGTGTCTACTGTATTGCATATTATTGCTGGCTTGAGGTTTAAACAAGTTTTTACTTGAGTCATTTTGATGACTTTTTAGATTTATAATTTTTTTGTCTATTCGTTCAGCTATCTCGTATTGAGCAGTGAGGAATGTTTTCATCTGTTGCCAGGTGGGCATTATTTTTCTTTCCACTAGAAATTGCTCCCATCGTAGCAAAGCAGCATCAGGCAGTGTTTCTGCGCAAATGGTTACTATCATAGGGTCCCACGATTCTGTGGAGATATTTTGTGTTTTTAACACTGATAAACAATTGGTCACTGTCGAGTGTAAGTTTTGAAACTCCTGGCTAGTTTCTTGTTGAATTTTTCACAAATGCAATCAAGTTTTTATTGGGTTTTCTATCATAACCCTTTCATTTTCGTATCTTTCGACTAGTGCTTCCCAGGCCAGCTTAGAATTTTCGGCATTTAAAGCGAATCGCTTGACGATACTGCCTGCTTCCCCTTTTGTTTTGTACTTTAGATGGTATAACTTTTGTGCTTGTGAGAGTTTAGGATGGTTTATATAGACGGCAGTGAACATGTCCCGGAAGGACGGCCATTGATCATAACATCCATTAAAAACTTCAGTATCACAAGCTGGTACTTTGAGATACATGCCTTTATCTAGGTCTTCTTTTGGTGTTGTAACTACTCTGGGAGGGGGAGTGGCTCTACTTGGCCTTACTAAACTTATTTGTTCAGTTATCATTCCCTTTGTTAACTCATATTGATCGCGGCAGTTATCACACTTGGCTGTCGCCGAAGCTTTTGTGTTTTCTGGGAGTTCTGCGTCGTCAGTATCTAGTACTGTATCGTACGCTGCCAGAAGGCGAGCCCAGAGATTGTTCACACTTTCTAGTTTTATATTCAAAACTGATTCTGTGATGTCAGTAATGGGGGAAGCTTGAAATCTTGGACAATATCTTATAAAACTGTCTCTTTCAGTGACGAATCTTGATATTGTCTGATCTTTAGATCTTTTTTGTTTTATACTCTGCTTTGAGGGTGCAGCTTCAGCAGGTGTGCCTTGAGGTTTATCTTCATCAGCCATTTTCGGAATTTCTAATGATAGAGGTGTTTTTGGCTTAACCTCTCTTGATTTGTCAGATTGCATTAATTAAATTGAATTGGAAGCTTTGAGCTTAAATAGGTTTCGTTTGAAATACTACAATTGTAAAATTGGTATTATGAAAAAACATTTAAAAAAATTTTTGTAAATATTTCGTTAAAAATAGAATTGTATAATTGGAAATTTCGTAAAAAATGTTTGTGAATATTTCGTTTGAAATACAATTATAAAATTGGTATTGTGAAAAAATTTGTAAAAAATTTTTTTGTAAACATAATAAATTTTATTATAAATGATATAGATTATAGGACTTTGCGAACGCTTATTCACCGCATAAATCGATTAATCCTTTGTTTTAATATGTATAAGTATGTAATTATTTTTATTAAACATGCGTGATTTTTTATTTTTTACCGTGTATTAGTGAAACGTATCTGCGATATACTCGCGATTAATTTGTGTATTATTTCTTAGTACGTGTATCTTTTGAGATAAGAACGTAAAAAGAAAGAAAATAATAATAACGCAAAAATTTACGTATGTATATATTTATATGCATATACATAGTTATGCTTAATGGTTGTGTGTTCTTTTGTTTCCCTTATAATTTCGCACAATTGTCACAAATGTACATATGTAAGTAATACGTATGTGCAATATAGCGAAATGTGCGGAACAATGGGTACTAAATAAGTATAAAGTTTTTATATCTTTGTAAATATATCAACATTTAAGTATGTACGTATGTATGCAAATGTTTTGTTAATCTACATACGTTAGTGAAAAAGGAACGCGAAAAAGAAATTTCGATAAGTACCCGATGTACGCATATATGTATATATTATAAGTATGTATATATGTATAAACGCACATACGTAAATATGTTAATTTTAATTTTTCAATATTTGGATATGGATATCCTCCATGTACATGTAATTCGATTTCGTTTTGTTCCGTTTTTTTCCTAAAGTTCGTTGACCGTAGTAATAAATATACATATTTAATATATTATTCCATGTACCGGGTGATTTTTTAAGAGCTTGATAACTTTTTTTTAAAAAAAAACGCATAAAATTTGCAAAATCTCACCGGTTCTTTATTTGAAACGTTAGATTGGTTCATGACATTTACTTTTTGAAGATAATTTCATTTAAATGTTGACCGCGGCTGCGTCTTAGGTGGTCCATTCGGAAAGATCCAATTTTGGGCAACTTTTTCGAGCATTTCGGCCGGAATAGCCCGAATTTCTTCGGAAATGTTGTCTTCCAAAGCTGGAATAGTTGCTGGCTTATTTCTGTAGACTTTAGACTTGACGTAGCCCCACAAAAAATAGTCTAAAGGCGTTAAATCGCATGATCTTGGTGGCCAACTGCCCATGCATCCCGAAAATGCACTGTTTGGTGTGGTTTGTACGCTGGTGGAATCATTGGACCGTATTTTTTTCAAAGATGCTGTTGGACGCAACGTTACGGTGAATGGCGATCGCTATCGTTCGATGCTAACAAACTTTTTGTTGCCAAAAATGGAAGAACTGAACTTGGTTGACATGTGGTTTCAACAAGATGGCACACATGCCACACAGCTCGCGATTCTATGGCCATTTTGAGGGAAAACTTCGGAGAACAATTCATCTCAAGAAATGGACCCGTAAGTTGGCCACCAAGATCATGCGATTTAACGCCTTTAGACTATTTTGTGGGGCTACGTCAAGTCAAAGTCTACAGAAATAAGCCAGCAACTATTCCAGCTTTGGAAGACAACATTTCCGAAGAAATTCGGGCTATTCCGGTCGAAATGCTCGAAAAGTTGCCCAAAATTGGACTTTCCGAATGGACCACCTAAGACGCAGCCGCGGTCAACATTTAAATGAAATTATCTTCAAAAAAGTAAATGTCATGAACCAATCTAACGTTTCAAATAAAGAACCGATGAGATTTTGCAAATTTTATGCGTTTTTTTTTAAAAAAAAGTTATCAAGCTCTTAAAAAATCACCCGATATAAAGGTATGTACGTATGTGTAACTTTTTATTGGTACCTTGGTAAATATTTAGAGAGAGAGAAAACGTAGGAGAGATAAAGGAGCGAAATAATTGGATCGCGATATACATACATATATGTATGCACACACATAAGTATCCACTGTTATGTTGTTTTTTTTTTTTCTTCTGCCTTTGCTTATATGTTAAAGCGATCCTGCTTGTTGCTTTGTTAGCCCAAGGGGTATCACCAGAACTTGCAAGTAAGAATACTTGACTTAGAAAACAATGTTTTTTTTTTGGTTTTTTTGAAAATTGTAGTGTGCTTGGAAACACAAAATAAGCAGCCGGCAGGTACCGTAATTTTTTCATTTATTTCGGTATCTTTCTACGTACATACATACATATGTATATACCGAACTGTCTAACTAGTTTTCCGTATAGAACAGTTGGGTTTTTTATAAGTAGCTGTATGTCGTATGACAGCTCAAACTGTATATTAACATACATACATAGGTGCATAAATAATTCTTTTTAAAAATTTAATCGGAAAGGGCTCACTTTTCCCTACGCCAAGGGTTTATGGGTAGCAATACTTATGTATGTGTGTGTCTCTCTTCGCTATTTCTCTTGCCTCTTCTGTTTTTTTTTTTCCTATGTGATGTCTTCCGTGTTGAATTCTTTTCCTCTTCCCACGCTGCTTGCCTGTTGAGAATCCTATATGCTTGTATGTAGGTTTTGGGTTTTTATTTTTGTTGTTGTTTGCGTATTATGGATTTTACCGCGCCCGTACTTGATTTTTAGGTTTTTTTTTGTTGTATTTGTTTTGTTTTAGTTGGTTTTGCGCCCGTTTCGTAGATTTGATCACTTAATGTATGTTTAAGTACGTATTTATTTATTATTCTTTTTTCTTATGTGTACTTTTAATTGTTCTGCTGTATAGGTTCACATCCACTTTTTTTCCCTTTTTCACCTCGTGGTGGGTTCTTTTAAAATCGTAGGTGCCTGTCTAAGCGGCTCGAAGGACCATTTGTTTATTTCACTTAATTTCACTAGTGATGTGGGGGGAATACTTACGTTTTGCCTGTGGTTATGTATGATTGATTTATAAGTTAGAGTGAAAAAGGTAAAAATTCAACCACTTATATTTTCGGTTCACAATATTTTATATTTTTAATAAATATACATATATAAATTTTCGTTTATTTTTACTGTATTCACTGCTGCTACCAGTGCACAACCTCACACACAACCGAAAAGCTTTTCCAAATTTTGGACCACAAATTAACTGCACCCGGACCAACCGTTGAAGAGCTGGCGAGACGTGTGTATCTTTTTCGGGCGTAGAAATCGAATGAATCCACCCCGATCTGACCAATCCTTTTTGCTCGGTTGGGTGGTAAAAACGATGTATGTTGTGGTATGGTGGTGTTTGGTGCGTGGGGTTGCGTGGTGTGATGCTGTGTGTTGTGTTGTATGGTGAATGTTGTGTTGTGGGATGAATGTTGAGTTGTGGGATGAATGTTGTGTGGTGGGGCGAGATACCATGAAGTCGCATAAACACCGATTTTGTACAAATTCACAATGAAACATAAGAATGTTAAAAGAATACCACGTACTAAATTTTGTCCAAAACGATGGGACAGGTTCCGAGTTATGAGACTGCAACAAAAAGTGGGCGGTGCCACGCCCATCGTCAAAGTATTACACCGGCTTCCATATAGATCTTTCATGCCATCTTGGTGGTAAAATTTAATGTCTCTGGCTTATTTAAGTTATTGATTTATCGCGCTTTTAGTAGTTTGAACAATACCGTTATATGGGGAGTGAGCGGGGGTTTCATCCGATTTCTTCCATTTTCACAGTATCGCTAGCAGGTCTTAGAGTATTCGTGATGGACGAATTCGGTTGTTGTAGATTTAGTGGTTTAGGAGATATGCACATTAAAATTATTAGAGGACGGGGCCACTCGCACTTTTTCAAAAATTTTTGCCACAAATGACCTTTGCTACTGCGATCCCCTATACCAAATTACAGTTTCATATCTTATTTTAGTGCTTAGTTATGGCACTTTATGTGATTTCGGTTAAAGGCGATTTGTGGGCGTGGCAGTGGTCCGTTTACGCCTATCTACGAACTCGAACTTGCTTTTGTACTAAGGAACATGTATACCAAGCTTCATCGAGATATCTCAATTTGTACTCAAGTTAAGCTTGCACGGACGGAAGGACGGACGGACGAACGGAGGACAGACAGACATTCAACCGGATTTCAACTTTTCTCGTCACCCTAACCATTTATACAAATATATGTATTTATAACCCTATATTTATCGCGTTTAGTTTTAGGTGATACGTACAACCGTTAGGTGAACAAAACTATAATACTCTGAAGCAAAATTCTTTCTTGTTAATAGTAAAATTTTTTCGTGTCAAAAATAGGTTGAATCGGATCAATACTGCCTTTATCCCCCATATAACTAATATAAAGATATCCAAACTTGTTGGTGAATTTATGCCACACATGGCGGCCGACCATAACATAGTGTGTCTAAAATAGATAAAATTAGACGAAAACTTGGCCTAGTACCCATATAACTAATATCAGGATTTTCAAATAGCCGACTGACCTTACTCCATATGATTAGTGATTGTATGTGAACAACGTTGAAGCCTTATGTTCTTGGGAAACATATGGTACCGTTGCTGTTTTTTATGTACTCTTGATTGGAATAGATAAAAATCGAATCAATACTGCGCCAACTCTCTTATACTACTTATGATGATTTTCGTAATGCTAACAGGTTTTGTGCCCAATATGTCGTTTGGTGAGTATTATTTATTATAGAATTGCTTCACATTATGTTCTCGAGTGTATCTGAGCAATGACAAAATTAACGCAATAAGCCCGTCCCTTTCTCTGTCGCAAGTTTTTCCACTTACATTAAAACCATTCCGGTTGGTCAAGACACCTGATTTTTAATAAAACTAAAGGAAAAAGTTATCTTTAAAGTTGTATGCTTTGCGCTGAAATAGAATGGAATTGGTCTATACCTTGGTCTAATCCTCATATCCCTAATATAATTAATTACGATCGGCTGGTTCTCGTTTTCCGCATCTTTTTCTTTCTCTTTAATCGCGTAGACATCGCTTACGCGGTTATAGCCGAGTTAACAAAGGGGCCAGGCCATTCCCGACCTGATTTCTCCAATGGAGTGGAGGTCTTCTTCATCCTCTACTTTCCTTAGTGGGTACTGTGTCGAATACTTTTAGAGCTGGAATTTTTCCATCTATACGGACGACATGACCTAGCCAGCGTAGCCGCTGCCTTTTAATTCGCTGAACTAAAGGTCTGTTACTATCGTCGTAACTATTTTCTGTACCAATAATTTGAACCGAACTAAAGGATCTTGTAAGTGATCTCCATTTTTGCTTTACTCAAATAAAAGGCTAGGCAACTAGGTCCAAGCATATTTTCCAGCATCCAAACTTGTCTTCGGCCAACATACTCTTCTGACATAGTGCCACACTGTCTCAAACACTGTGCTTGGAGATGGCAGTGGTATCTGTGAAAGTAAGCGAAGTCAGGTGATAACCACGCAAACTTCTCATATAACACAATTTTAAATTCCATCTGTTCGTTCACTTTCCATTATACCAATGACTGTATCAGGATAAAACTTAGGACGAATACTGCCTTTGATGTGTGCCATCAAAGTGACCAAACATTATTCAAATCGGATCAAAACTGTTTAAGCTCCTATATACCGAATATATGTATGGACCCAGTTCCTATAATACTTTAAATACGTAAAATCGGTTCTATCTCCCATATGCCTAACATACGATTTAAAATTTTAACTGGTTTTATACCGTCCAAATCGACATGTAGCATATCTTAGTGAAATTAACTGAACGTATAATACTGCGTATATTATTGTTTAATGCCGAAAATATCTAAAATTATGGCTTTGATCCTTGCGAATTGAAACGCATAAAAGGTTTGGTTACACTCGAACTTAGCCATTCCCTACTTCGGAAGTAGCATACTTCAAAAGCACTATTCGCGCAAAGTTTTGTCACGGTATTTTAATTGGTGCTTTACTTATATAGGGAAATGTGAAAAAATTAGATGGTATTTAAAATTGTGTAATATGGAAAATAAGCGTTGTAAGTATTCGTTTAATTGTCCATATGTTAAATTTATCAAATCTGTGTTTCATGACATTGGGACGAAGCACTTGAACATGCGCAAGGTGTACGCGAACATGGCCCCATGGTGTGTCAAGAAAATTTGAACATGTGTGAAAGTTACCCCCAATTTTTGAATATCGTAATCACAGGTGACGAGTCATGGATCTTTGAGTATAATCCAGAGATTTTTTTGTTTCCTTGCTGGAAAAGTCTGCTGAAAGGCAAGCATTACCATAAATAAGCCAATCTGTGAGGCAATTTAGATTGCATATTTTTTGATAATAGTATATCGGGATGCCTGAAATAGATAAAACGACCCATAATACTACTCTCAGCCCCTCGTAACTTTTAAAAGAATTTCAAGTTGTTTATAGTGGAATTTTGTTTAAGATTAAACCCATATACAATATACTATAATCATTGTTGTTATTCTAGTACACTTCATGCCGAATCCTCTTTTTCTTTATGGGAGTAGACATCGCTTACGCGGTCATAGTTGAGTTTACAACAACGCATCGGACGTAATTCCTTTTCGTTGTTTGCCACCAATTGGAGATTCCAAGCGAAACCAGGTCCTTCTCCACCTGGTCTATCGAACATAGAGGAGGCCTTCCTCTTCCTCTCCTTCCACCGGTGGATACTGCGTCGAACACTTTCAGAGCTGGAGTGATTTCATCCATTCGTAGCCGCTGTCTTTTAATTCGCTGAACTATGTCAATGTCGTCATACAGCTCCACGTTCCATCGAATGCCGTGGCCAATGCGCAAAGGACCATAAATCTTTCACAGAAGCTTTCATCGTCCAAGCTTCTGCACTATTTAGCAGGACGGGAATAATGAGTGACTTATAGAGTTTCGTTTTTATTCGTAGAGAGAGGACTTTACTTCTCAATTGCCTACTCAGTCCGAAGTAGTAACTATTGGCAAGTGTCATTCTGCGTTAGGTTTTGATGCTGACATTGTTAGTGGTGTTTATACTAGTTCTAAGATAGACGAAACTATCTGCGACTTCAAGGTTATGACTGCAAACAATAACGTGAGAGCCAAGTCGCGACTGTGACGACTGTTTGTTTGATGACAGGAGATATTTCATCTGGCCCTCGTTCACCACCAGACCCATTTGCTTTGCTTCCTTATCCAGTCTGGGGAAAGCAGAACTAGTCGCACGATAGGAAGTCGCTTTGTTTGCAACCTCATTTGGTATCGAACGGTTTGGAGAGGTCCTTACCGATCATGACGAAGCTTTTGGTGTTACTCAACGTCAGTTTACACAGCCGTACTAGTTTTGCGGGGATACCCAATTCAAACATCGCGGCATAGAGGCAGCTCCTTTTCGTGCTGTCGAAAGCAGCTTTGAAATCGGCGAAGAGGTGGTGTGTGTCGATTCTTCTTTCACGGGTATTTTTCAAAATTTGGCGCATGGTGAATATATGGTCGGTTGTTGATTTGCCAGGTCTAAAGCCACACTGATAAGGTCCAATCAGTATGTTGACGGTGGGCTTTAATCTTTACACAATACGCTCGATAGAACCTAATGCGCGATGTTCAAGAGGCTTATACCACGGTAGTTGGCGCAGATTGTGGGGTCTCCCTTTTTGTGGATTGGGCAGAGCACACTTAAATTCCAATCGTTGGGCATGCTTTCGTCCGACCATTTTTTGCAAAGACGCTGATGCATGCTCCTTATCAGTTCTTCGCCGCTGGGTTTGAATAGCTCGGCCGGTAATCCATCGGCTCCCGCTGCTTTGTTGTTCTTCAGACGGGTAATTGCTACTCGAACTTCTTCATGGTAGGGCAATGGAACGTCTGCTCCGTCGTCATCGATTGGGGAATCGGGTTCGCCTTCTCCTGGCGTTGTGCGTTCACTGTCATTCCGCAGGCTGGAGAAGTGTTCCCTCCATAGTTTAGGTATTATCTGGGCATCGGTCAGTAGATCACCTTTGGGGGATCTACAAGAGTATGCTCCGGTCTTGAAACCTTTAGTTAGCCGCCGCATCTTTTCGTAGAATTTTCTAGCATTACCCCTGTCGGCCAGCTTATCAAGCTCTACATACTCACGCATTCAGCCTGTTTCTTTTTCTGTCTGCAAATGCGTCTCGCTTTTCTCTTCAACTCTCGGTATCTATCCCATCCCGCACGTGTTGTGATCGATCGTAACGTTGCGAGGTAGGCAGTCTGTTTTCTTTTCGCTGCAACACGGCACTTCTCGTCCTACCAGCTGTTTTTTTCCATTTTCCGAAAACCAATGGTTTCGGATGCAGCTGTACGTAAGGGGCTTGAAATGCCGTCCTACAGTTCCCTTATACCGAGTTGTTGACGAGAGCTCTCATAAAGCAGGAGTGCAAATAGAAAATCGTTCGGCTATCTGTTGTGACTGCAGCTTCTCGACGTCTTCCTTGTGTTTGTTGGCGTGCGTTTTTTGCTGCACAGAGGCGGGTGCGAATCTCGGCTGCAACAATATAGTGTTCCGAGTCGATGTTAGGACCTCGGAGCACACGCACATTTAGAACACTGGAGACGTGTCTTCCGTCTATCACAACATGATCGATCTGGTTAGTGGTTTTTCGATTTGGAGACAGTCAGGTAGCTTGATGAATCTTCTTATGCTGGAATCTAGTACTACAGATAACCATATTTCGGGCCCCGGCGAAGTCAATCAGCCTCAACCCATTTGGGGATGTTTCGTCGTGGGGGCTGAATTTACAGACCGTAGTGCCAAAGATACCTTCTTTGCCCACCTTGGCGTTAAAGTCGCCAAGCCCGATTTTGACATCGTAGCGGGGCAGCTCTCATAGGTGTGTTGGTCACATCGTCCTTCTCTTCCGTCGGGGCGTAGGACAAAATCCGCTTTGATGCGGATTGTGGCTAGACGTTCATTCACCGGAGTAAATGATAGTACTCGGCGACGGAGTCTCTCTGCCACCACGAATCCAACACCAAACATGCGCTCCTTTATATAGCCACTGTAGTAAATGTCACAAGGACCTACTCAACTCAGTCCTTGTCCCGTCCATCGCATATCTTGGACCGCGGTGATGTCAGCCTTCACTCTAACGAGGACATCAACCAGCTCCAAGTGCATGCCCTCAAGTCATAGTCCTTAATTCGTTTACCTTGGTCGTCATCAAAAGGGGGCTCACTCATCCGAGGCTTGTTGTTTCCTTTCATTGGGGGTGTTTTTTTACGTGGCGGGTCCCAAACCCATCGCACAACCCTAGTGGATGTTTCGAGTTCTCACCTTAGCTCGCCTTCAAACGGATGTTCCTAGGCTTGGTCAAAGATCGGAAGTCCTGAGCTGCTTGAGCCATACGTAAAAGAATCGTTTCTGGCCACTCCCAAGTGAATGGCGATCAGAGAATTTTCCCCACTTGCGTGAATTTCTACACATGACTCCATCCTCCTCTATATTTCAGCATCAGAAAATTCATCGAGGCCACCAACCAGATCAGTTACGTTATAAGATCGGAAGACACTTCTCCAGTGGTTTAGACGAGCGTACGCCACTATCAAGCCCCTTACATTCATCTGCAAATGATACCATTGGTTTTAGGAAAGGGGAAAAAAAGCTGGTGAGATGAAAGGTACTATGTCGATGTGGAAAGAAAACAGACAGCCTCCTCGCACAGTTGCAATTGATCACAACACGTACCGGATGGGGTAGATACCAAGACTTCCCAGCCAACTGAAAAGCAATGAAGGTACAATGCCAGGACAAGATGAACCCGATTCCCCAATCGATGACGATGGAGCAGACGTTCCATTGCCCGACCATGAAGAAGTTCGAATAGCAATTACCCGTCTGAAGAACAACAAAGCGGCGGGAACCGATGGATTGCAAGCTGAGCCATTCAAACACGGTGGCGAAGAACTGATAAGGAGCATGCATCTGCTTCTTTGTAAAATATGGTCGGACGAAAGCATAACCAACGCTTGGAATTAAACTGTGCTCTACCCAGTCCACTCAGAGTTATAAGCATATAAGTTTCTATCTAGCGTATTATGTGAAAGACTAAGCCCCACAGTCAATAAACTAGTTGGACCTTATCAGAGTGGCTTCAGGCCTGGCAAATCAGCAACTGATCACATATTCACCACGCGCTGAATCTTGGGAAAGATCCGTGAAAAGAGGATCGACACGCACAATTTCTTTGCTGGTTTCAAAGCTGCTTTTAACAGTACAAAAAGGAGCTGCCTTTATACCGCGATGTCTGAACTTTGTATCCTTACAAAACTAGTACGAAAGCGAAGAACCTCTCCGAGCCGCTCAATACCAAACGAGCTGCGCCACTTAATTGAGAAGGGAGAATCTTCTATAGAAGTGTACAACTTCTGGCGTACGCCAATGATATTGATATTTTTGGCCTCAACATCCGCGCCGTTAATTCTTTCAGCTTGGCTCCCACGTCACTGTTGATAGTAATAATTTCGAAGTCGTAGCGAATTTCGTCTATATTGGAACCAGTAGAACCAGCAACAACAATGTGAGCTTCGAACTCCAACGCAGAATAGCTGTTCCCATCAGGTACAGTGTAGGCAATGTCCTCTCTCGACGAATAAAAACAAAACTTTATAAGTCACTCATTATTCCCGTCCTGCTTTATGGTGCAGAGGTATGGACAATGTCAACATCTGATGGGTCGGCGTTACGAGTTTTCGACCAGGCTGCCACGTCACTGTTGACTGTCATAATGTCAAAGTCGTAGCAATTCGTCGATATTGAAACCAGTAGAACCAGCATCAACATTGTCAGCATGGACGATGACAACATCTGATGAGTCGATCGGTTTTCGATAGAAAGGTTCTGCGAAAGATATATGGTCCTTTGCGCGATGGCCACGGCGAATATCGCATTCGATGAAACGATGAGCTGTATCAGATATATATTATGTACGACGGCATTGACATAGTTCAGCGAATTAAAAGACAATGCTGCTCTGGCTTTGACTACTGCAAAAACAAAATCATGGCCAGCGTTTGAAAAACTAAGCTACTCCCGTAGCATTTAATTTTGCTCTTGCTACAGCTCTCACTTTTTCGTGAGCCACAGATAGCCTTAGCATAACAATGTAAAAGTATGTGCTCTACTCTGCTACGAATTTTGTTTGGTAAAAAACTATAGCTGTAGCGAGAGTAAAAAATGAAATGCTGCGCTATGCTCTGGCGGAGCGGTAGCAAAAAATTGGGAGCTCCCGGATGTGTTTGTTGTTTTTTTTTTTTTGCTATTTTCTGTCATAATATTTGAATCAATTGAATAATTCAAACAAAACAATGTTATGCAAATCATTTTGGCACTTGTTGCGTCAAGTGACTTTATAAATCTAAAATTCTAGATTTTTTACTGCTACGGAGTAGTAAATGAAAACCCTGATCATGGCCTGTATTTAGTGAACTAATGGAACTGAACACAATTCAAACTCTGACAACAAGTTTGAATTATTTGATTCCTCGAACATCACAACATTAAATTTTGTTTCATAATGTTCAGGATTTCCGCGCTCACTTAAATGGTATTTAAAACGATTACTTGATGCTATGTTCAGATATTTTATGTTTTGTAGAAACCTGGAGTTATCCCTGAACATTTTCATACAGGATTTACTCTAACAAACGAGCTGATGACAGTGTTATGGCAAACAACTGGTATAAACGACGCAAACAATATAGCAATACTATGCTAGCTGTATAGAACCAAATGTTGTAAGGAATTATTATTCAGGCTCCAAAGTTTTAAAAGCAGTTTTGTTTAAATGTTTCAATATTAATATTCAGAGTCTATGCAAAAATTCAGCTCTTCTGTCAAAAATCTAAATGCAGGACAAATTGGACATTCTCAAACATGAATCCTTCTCATGCTAATCAATGATTGTGAGACAGTGCATAGACATCAATATAACACTTGAGTCTTTATTTCGGAGTTTTCGGATTTAGTGCAATATTTCTTTCTCTTTTTCAAACATAATGGCAAAAGAATGTTATAACATAGAAATTAAATGTATAAGAACAAATTAAATCGAATTTGGAAAAATGTTGTTAAACAAATAGGTATACATATAAGTTTATACCTATTTACAAGAATCACTTTAAAAATATATGTTTAAACTTATAATGATTTCGGATACAAAATTAAAATGTGATATATTTTTTAAAATTGATGGTTTTTAAAAAAAAAGAGAATGTGATAGAAAATAATACATTGGCGCCTGTATTTGAGAAAAACTAACTATTTCATTCTGGTTTTATTTTGTTGTCTTCATCGCTATCTATGTACTATTTTAGAAATTTATCCACTACCGGCCCGTGACAATTTACCTGCCTCAGCAAATACCAAATTTTGCGCACTGCCCAACATGTTTTGAAGATTATTAAGGTCATTTTATTACAAATTACTCATATTTCAAAGTCTAACATAAACGCTTATTACGGTTCTCAATTACACTCAAGTGAATTGAGGATAAAGCAATTCAACTTCAGAAGTGAACTGACGATGAAGAATTCAATTTCAGATCAACCCAATTTTTTTGTGTGAATCATAATTTCGACTATTTTCAGCCGAAGTTTCATTTCTGTTCTTTTTCTTCTTCTTTACTGGCGTAGTACCAGGTGCAACCACAGTGGAGGTCTTTCTCTTGCTCCTCTTCTACCGGAGGGTTCTAAATCGAAAACTTACGCAGCTGGAGTGTTTTCTTCTATTCGGACAACATAACTTGGCCAGATGTTGTCATCGGCCATGCCTCTGTACCATATAGCAGGACGGGAATAATAAGTGGCTTATAGAGTTTGATCTTTGTTCGTCGCGAGAGGACTTTACTTCCGAATTGCCTACTCAGTCCAAAGTAGTACCTGCTGGCAAGAGTTATTCTGCCTTGGATTTCGATTCTGACATTGTGTTGGTAGAATACTGGTTCCATGATAGACGAAATTATCTTCGACTTCGAAGTTATGACTGCCAACAGTGACGAGGGTGCGTAGGAAATTTTTCGTCTTGCCCTCGTTCACTACCGGACACATTTGCTTCTCTTAATCTATTCTGGAGAAGGCAGAAGTAGCGGTGTGGTTGTTGAGGCCAATGATATCAATACCATCGTCGTATGCCAGCACATGTACACTTTTATAGAAGATGGCACCTTCTCTCTTTAGTTCTGCAGCTCGAATTATTTTCACCAGCAGCAAATTGAAGAAGTCGCACAGTAGTGAGTCGACTTGTCTGAAACTTCTTTCGGCTTCTTTCTTTTTTCGTCTGGATATGCAACTTCCTTCCCTTTTCAACTCTCGGTATCCATCCCACCCGCTGGTGTTGTGGTCGATTTGTAATTTTGCAAGGTACGCTGTCTTTTTTCTTTCCACTGCTTTTTTACTTTTTTCTTTCTTTTGCTTGTTGACGTGCGTCGTCGGTGTCTATGTTAGGTCTTCGGAGTGTACACACGTTAAGAACACTAGAGACGTGTCGTGCTCCTTTCACAAAATGATCGATCTAGTTAAGAATTAGCCACACTTAATTTGGAGAAGTTTCGCCCTGGAGGCTGAATATTCCGACTGCTGTGCCAAAGGTACCTAAGTAAGGTTTTTCCAGATTCATAAACGATTTCCGTTTAAAAAAAAAGTTGTTTTAAGTTAGATGAAGGAACATTACCCTCCCCGTTTCATTGTTGTTGGTAGTTATCAAGAACGCCTTTTAAAGAATAATACATACAATTGTTAAGATAGTAAATATATAAATATTATGGACATCATCTTAAACGTAGTAGATAAAATATAAATAACTGAACTAATTAACATATTTTTCATAAATATTTTCGGTAATGTTCAACTGTAACTTCCATACTCTAGTCCGTAGTAGTTGCAATTTTTTGATACTCTAGCAGTTTGACAACACTTTAACTGAAATTGTTTTCAAAGGGTTGAGTTGATATCGATATAGCCGAATTACAAAACTTCAGTTAAAATGAAGCTGGGTTGAAAGCCGTAAAAGGGACCATAATTAAAAAAAAATTAATATATTAAGTAGTACAATCAAAAAAGTTAATTGTTTAAATATGTTCGTGCCTTTAACTTGGCAAAATCAAACACAATTGTTTTATTGATTCGTAGGTTGCTATATATATTTCTGGCCTAATAATGTAAATAGGCATATTTATCAACGAAAATGGTTTTTTTTCTATTTCTTTTTTTTTGTTTTTTTTTATTTTTTTTTTTTGTTTTTGTCGATTGCTGTTTTGTTTCGGGCTCATATGCATAGATCCATGATTCGTCACCTAACAAACATCTTTTGAAGCACCGCGATCGTATTTTTGAGCATTTCTTTGCACCAATCCACACGAGCCTTTTTTTGAGCGATTGTCAAATTGTGCGGGATCCAACGAGAACAAACCTTTTTTACGGCCAGGTGTTCATGCAATATCGAATGTATGCTGGTGGGAGAAATGCATAGGCATGCCTCTATCTGAAGGTATGTTACATGACGGTCTTGCATTATCAGTTCACGTACGGCATCGCTGTTTTCTGGCACAACGGCTGTTTTTGGACGACCTTCACGGAATTAGTCTTTGAGCGAGCGTCGGCCACGATTGAATTCGTTGTACCAGTTTTTCACAGTGCTATGGGATGGTGCTTCATAGCCATACCAAGATTTTAGTTCATCGATGCACTCTTGTCGTGATAATCCACGTGAAAAATAATCGCACGAAATGTTTTTAATTCCCTGTAAATAAAACATTTCACGATTAAATGACAAAACGTTCTGAGTGATGTTATGCTAAAAAATGTCAAACTTTCCAATGGTAATGTCAGATTGCACCTGGCAACACTTAGTGTTGCCCTAGGCCAGAATATATATAGCAGCCCTCGTAAGAGTTTGTTTTCTTCATTTTCGATTGATAATGTTGCTGAGTCTGTTAGTCTTTCCTGACACATTGTAGAGCAACAGTTAAAGAAACTGGGCTCTTTTAAATTTACGGCAGGTAAACCTCAGTTGTAGGAGGGGTGTAATGGAGTATAGTTATGCTTCTGGGTAAACAGTTAAAGTTATAGGACTAATACGGACAATAATTTAGAGGCATGCACCTGGAATGTCCGATCCCCAAATTGGGAATGTGAAACATATGATAGATGTGGCAAGGACGGAGACGAGTAGGTCCTTGTGACATTTACTACAGCTTCCATGTAAAGAATCACAATTTCGGTGAGAGATTCGTGGTGGGAGAAAGACTCAGTCGTCGAGGCCTGGCATTCACTCCTGTAGATGAGCTTCTAGCCACAATCCGCACCAAATCAAAAATTTTCAACATAAAAATGATTTGCGCCCAGACCTCGATGGCAGACGATTAGACCAAAGATGTCCTCGAAACGTTGTAATAGGCGATTTTAAGGCCGGAGTTGGCAAACAGCGAAACTGTTTATATTTATACTCGACTTGCGCTCCTGTTCTCTGAGAGCACTCATCAGAACTCGGAAAGCGATGTCGGATGGTATTTAAAACTCCTTACGTACACCTGCAAACGAAACCATTGGTTTTTGTAAAGGTCGAAAGAGTAGTTGGTACGATGAGTACGTGTGGCAGTGGAGAAAAAGCAAACAGTTTACTTCGCAATGTTGCGGTCAACCACAACAAAAGCGTGGTGGGATAAATACCGAGAGTCGACGAGGGAAGCACGACGCATATGCAGGCAAAAAACGAAAGATGCCGAAATGCATGAGAATGAAGACCTCGAGTAATGCCCGAAAATTCTACGAAAAGCCGGAGCACCCAAAGAGATGATCATCAGCCGATGACGTTCAGAGCATACTGAACTTATGGAGGAAATATTTCTCTAGCCTGCTTAACGACAGTGAGGAGGTAACATCTGGAGATGACGAACCGGATTCCTCAATTAATGACGAAGGAAGAATGCTCAATTGCCTTGCTATGATGAGGTTCTAATAGCAATTACCCGCCTGAAGAACAACAAAGCGGGAGGGACCGATGTATTACCGGCCAAGCAATTTAAATACGGCGGCGAAGAACAGACAAGGTGCATGCATCAGCTCATCATGCATGTGAAAGATTAAAGCCCACCGTCAACAAACCGATTGTAGCTTGTCATGGTGCCTTTAGGCCTGGAAACTTTACTATCGATCATATTTTCACCATACGTCGAATCTTTGGAAAAAACCCGTGACTAGGGTATCGACACACACAAACTCTTCTTCAATTTTAAAGCCACCTACGACTATACGAAAAATAACTGTCTCTATGCCGCTGTGTCTAAACTTAGAATTCCCGCAAAGCTAATAAGCAACAAGCGTTCGATACAAAGCTAAGTTTCAGGCAAAGTAACTCCCTTCAACCTATTGCTGGAGAAAATAATAGGAGCTGCAGAGCTAAATAGAGAAGGATAATTTTCTATAAGAGTGTACAGCCGCTAGCGTTCACCGATTATATTTACATCATTGACCTGAACAACTGCGCCATACTGTTCCGTACTTTTCATCAGAAAAATAGTCATGGCATTCGCGAATTGACTCGCACGTCACTATTAACAGTCAGCACCAACAACAAGATCAGTCTTGAAATCCTACGCAGAATCACAATTGAGTAAGCAAAAGTAAAGTCCTCTCCTGACGAACAAATACCAGCATCTACAAGCCCATATTCCCGTAATGCTATATTGTGCGGATGTATGGCAATGACATCATATAATTAGTCGGCCATTGAAGTGTTCAAGAGATAGGTTTTGCGGAAGATTTATGGTCCTTTGCGCATTGGCAACAGCAAATATCGTAGACGATGAAACGATGAGCTGTACGAGATATACCGTTTCATTGGCATAGTTCATCGAACCACGAGACAGTGGCTGATCTAGATAGGTCATGTTGTTCGGATGGAAGACAACACTCCAGCTGTGAAGGTTCTGGATTTAGTACCCACCGATGGAAGCAGAGCAAGAGGAAGACCTTTACTTCATGGGAGAGTTCAGGTGAAGAAGGACCTGGCTGTACTTGGTATCTTGAATTGGCGCCGAAAAGAGAAAAGAAGAAAGGACTGTCGCGTTCTTGTTAACTCGGCTTTAACCACATAAGCAGTATTTACGCCAGTAAATAATAAGAAACCTAAAAAGAAATTTTAAAAACTCACAATAGTGAGAGTGATGATTTTTGAGACTGGGACTGTTAATTGTAAAGCATTTTATACAAAATCAATTATAAGCGTAGCAAGCTAAGAATTGCTCTAATTAATTTCACTGGAAATGTAAATAGCTGAGGCATAATTTCTACTTCTAGCATATAAAATGTTCGGTTATATCCAAACTTAGCCGCTCCTTACTTTTTAGTGACTATTCTTGTGCCGGTGCCAAGTAGTGCGGTGGCATGGCCGGATATGGGATATAATTTTGGAAAGTAAGTGTCTGAAAACACCAAAAAGCAGTTTGAGCAGGGTGGCCATGGATTATTATTTTTTTTTAATGTTGCACACAAGGTTATTTTGAATTTTTAGAGGCTGCTTAAATGCTAATTTGCCAAATCCACCTTGCACTGCGGAAAACTTAATGCGGTGGTAATTGGTTTTTTGTTCTTCACGTGTCATTCTTCTTACATTCTCATGTCAAATTGTGAAAATGGACGAAATCGGACAACAATCAACCCTTCTTCCCATATAGCACAATTTTAATTTCCACTTGATTCGTTTAGTTTACAATACACAAATCAAGAAGCAAATAGATGTTATAACGGTATAAAACTATGCACAAATAATGTCTTTAGTGTGTGCCATCTTATGATGTCGGTCAATGTGTGATATATGTATCAAAAATTACTTGAATCAGACCAATACTTCCCTTAGCCCCCATATAATTAATAAAAAGATTGCGGGTGACTTTATACCGAACATATTGGCCGATATGTGAGTGAATGAAAATAAGAGAGCGTGTTTTACTCAAAACAGTATATCTTTGTGTCAAAAATATATAAATTTGATCAAAACTTGGCCTAGCCCTTATATAACTAACATCAGAAGTTTCAAACATCCGGCTGACTTTACTCTATAGTAGTCATACACCTTAAACTATTTCACTGGTTTTGATTCTTGAAAGTTGCAAGAGTATAAAATATTTGGTTGCACCCGATCTTAGCCTTTCTTTACTTATTTAATATAATTATTGTTTTTTCTGAGGTTAAGTCGCTAAAATATCAAATTTTACAATGGGTAAGCGAACATCCACTGAAAAAATCATAATATAGTATATATGTACAAAAAGGTAAATCTTTGTGCGAAATCGGAGAAATTGTTGGAAGACACCATTGCACAATAAATTGATAAACATGGTAAACATCAAACTGTTGAAAATTTGTCACGGCCGGGCCGACCAAAGCCCCTTACTGACTGTGAAACGCAATCAATAGTACGGGAAGTAAAAACACATCCAGTTTCAAACGGTGTTCAAATATCAAAAGATATAGCGGAGATATCGGGTAAGCCCGTAAGTGCCAGTACAATCAATCATTGCACAAAAGCGGTTTGCATGGACGTGTACCACGCAAAAATCCCTATACATCAAAGGCGAATCAACAGAAGAACTTGGAATTTGCAAAAAAAATATACAAATCATTCTGCCAACTTCTGGAAAAACATTTCATATAAGGATGAAAGCAAATTCGAAGTACTTGATTCAAAAAAACTCCTAAAATTTGGCGATCCAAAAATATAGCCTTTGATGGTAAGTGTATTACCAACACAGTCTCTGGTGTTCGTCAAGAGCAATAAAGCAGCGACCAAGCATAAAGGAAAAAGGCAACTAATTTCCAAAACAACAGCAGCAGAAAAGGCAACAAAAGCAACAGCAGTAGCAGCAAAGGCAAGAGCTAACAGCAACAGCAACAGCAACAGTAACAACAGCAGCAGTAGCAACAACAACATAAAGTTAGTTGTAAGTAAATCCTACATTTATTAATTAAATGGGAAATAATCCCACTAATATTAAGCATGAGAAATTGTTTCACTGTGAGTATTGCAAAACCAATAATCATGACACTCACAAGTGCTCTTATTTAAGAAAAAAGAAAGCAAAATAAATTCTTATACATCTATTAAATATATATAAATAAAAAAGAAAACGAGATAAATTATACTATTATTGTATATATAATTAATTATTATCATATAATTTTTTGTAAAGTGGACAACATAATTCTAATCATAATTTTACTGCAAGAGACATAGCTCGACTGATAGCGATACAAACGACGAATTTAAGAGCTAAAATAGCTCAGCTAAATAATCAAATAAAAACAAGAAAAAACGTTAACTTCGGCTGCACCGAAGCTAATATACCCTTCACAGATTACATTGGTGTCTTAGAAAATAATTTATATCAAATTTCGTAAATATATCTTGTCAAATTAAAAAGTTTTCCATACAAGAACTTGATTCCGATCATTCAGTTTGTATGGCAGCTATATGCTATAGTAAGCGGATCTGAATTTCTTCAGATATTACATTATTTTTATAAACAATAACTCACACCAAATTTCGTGAAGATACGTTGTCAAATGGGAAAGTTTTCCATACAAGAACTTGATTCCGATCGTTCAGTTTGTATGGTAGCTATATGCTATAGCTAACCGATCTGACCAATTTTTTCGGAGATTACATTGTTGCTTTAGAAAATAATCTCTACCAAATTTGGTGAAGATACTTTGGCAAATGTGAAAGTTTTCCATACAAGAATTTGATTCCGATCGTTCAGTTTATATGGCAGCTATATGTTATAGTGGTCCGATATCGGCCGTTCCGACAAATAAGCAGCTTCTTGAAGAGAAAATGACGTTTGCGAAATTTCAAAAGGATATCTTAAAAACTGAGAGACTAGTTCGTATATATACAGACAGACGGACGGACAGACGGACAGACAGACAGATGACTGATCATTTATATATATACTTTATAGGGTCTCCGACGCTTCCTTCGGGGTGTTACAAACTTCGTGACAAACTTAATATATCCTGTTCAGGGTATAAATATAACAACTGCTACGCAGGTGACAGACTACGAAACACAGACAATTAACGACTCAATTATATGCAATGAAAATTTAGAAATTGTAAAATCTTTACCGGAATTCTCGGGAAGGTCATACGTCAGCTGGAGAGAAGCTGCAAAAAGATTGTGGGCGATGCTAACGACATTTTGACAAACAATGGCACAGTTTTAAACTTAGAGGCCATATTTTCGAGATTAGATTTTGCGTATGCTGATAGACGTGTACGTCTACGTGTATTGGCCACGTAATTGACCAAGAAATGAGCGCACTTAGACAAGGATCACAATCCTTAATAGACTACTATAATGATATCAATAAGAAACTGACTTTGTTAATAAATAAAACAATAATGACGCACGGAACAAATTCGGGAATATCCAAGCAATTAAATATTAAAAATCGGGAAACCGCAATAGAACCTCCATAACTGGTTTAAACTACCCTTTAAACCAAACACTTTTTACTTTAACGCGCAAGAACTTCAGTCAAACCAGAAGAGGTCACAATTCGCGTTACAATTCTCAAAAAAGAATCAAGAAATTGATTCTCAAAGACAACAATTTAATAAAAACGTTCAAAATAATTTGAGGTATCCGCAAAGGATAACTAAAACAAACCAAAAATGTCCCAATCGTCCAGAACCTATGGACGTCGACCAATCAAATCAAATAATATATTATCCTAGGCCTATACAAACATACCAAGTTCAGGCTAGGAATAACAGATATAATTGGGAAACAAATTATCAACAGAGAAATATACCAAAGAGGCAAAATGAAACTGCACAAGTAAGCACACAACCTCAACCTAAAATACAAAGTATTAATAACATTGGGGAAAATCATTTGTTAGCGTAAACTCTGATTTGCCCTATATTATAAAACCAGATATGAAAACCGGCAAGTAATTCGAATTTTAATAGATGCGAGGGCAACCAGTTCAAATATACGAACTGGAATTTATAATAACAAAAACACTTTAGTAATTAAGAAGAGGGTAAGAATAATTAATGCTCCGAACATCATAAAATATTTTCATAATATTAATCTATTGGGCGTACAAGAAATTGATAACCTAGAGAGCGATCTCTTAATTGGAATTAATTTCTTTAATAAAATCGGATCAACAATAGATATTCCAAATCATAAACTACTGTATGGAAATAATAAATTAGAGAAAATACATTTTCTCAATGATTTAGTTTTATTAAACTATTTGGGACAAGACAGTCCTAAGACGCCAGCTGAAGATTTTACTGGCTTATATTAAAAAAATTTATTTTGGTACAAAAAAACTCTGAAAAGCCAGCCGAAGTTCTTACCGGCAAAACAAAACAAAAAAAGAATGGTGAGAAACCAAATAAAAAAACAAAATTACAAAACTTAAACTACTTGGGACAAGAAAATCCTAAGACGCCAGTGGAAGATAATACCGACAATAAAATAAAAAAATACACTCCAAAAAAGGAGCACTAATATATTAAAATAAATAATTTCAATATTACCGATGAAAATAATTTCCAAGAATTTGCAGAAAACTATAAAAACAAAGGTAATGAAATTAAAAGTATTAACATCCCACTGCTTAGAGAGGATGTTATCAAAATAATAAATAAAACCCATGAAAACACAGACATGGATTTGCCATTTAGAACAGATATCATAGCAGAAATAAGAACAGAAGATGAAAACCCCACATATATGGTCAAAATCATATCCATATTCATTATTCGCAAATAATTTTGTCAATCAGGAAGTCCAAAGTTTATTGGGAAAAGGAATTATAAGGCATATCAAAAGTCCATATAACTCTCTTATTTGGGTTGTTCCGAAAAAAGGTATAAATGAGGACGGTAGTCCAAAACTAAGAATTGTCATCGATTTTAAAAAATTTAACAAAAACGCAATAACGGATAGATATCCAATGCCTAATCCAGAGGTAATACTCTTTAATTTTGGAGAATCTAAATATTTCTCTACAATAGACCTTGAGTCTGGATTTCATCAAATATTGATGGAAGAAAATGACATTGAAAAAATTTAATTTTCCGTGAATAATGGAAAATATGAATAGAATGCCATTTGGACTAAAAAATTATCCAAGTATATTTCAAAGAGCAATGAACAACATTTTACATGAATGTATCGGATATTATAGTACACTCAAAAACAATAAAAGAACATACTTATGTATATTTAAAGCAGCCGAAGTTGAATTTTTAGGGTACGTTGTATCCCACAAAGTAATAAAAACAGATCTCAGAAAAATAGAAACAATAAAGAATTATCCAAATACCAACACGCTACGGCAACTTATAGGATTTCTAGGAATAACGAGATATTACAGAAAATTTATTGAAAACTACGCAACAATTGCTAAACCATTAACCAAACGTTTGAAAGGAGAAAATGGAAAAATATCACAATATACGTCAAAGAAAAGAGTTATTAACCTTGATCAGGAAGGAATAACAAGGAATAATAAGAACAAATTGAAGTTGTTCAACCAGATTAAAAAAGAATTTGTTGTAATCACAGATGCGTCAAATGTAGCTGTAGGTGCAGTCATATCCCTAGAAGGAAAACCAATTACATTCATTTCAAAAACCTTAAATTCCACCGAGCAAAATTATGCAACTAACGAAAAGGAACTATTCGCCACATTATGGGCATTGAAAAAGCAATTTTTAAATAATTTAACAAATTCAAGCGAATTAAGTCACTCAGACAATTCTTTATTAGAAACCCAACATTCTGCAGAAAGCAGCGATGAACACCAAATTCACGAAACAGAAAAACCTTTAAATCATTTCAAGCAACAAATATAGTTGGTATTTTAAAAGAATATATAAATCCAAAAATAGTTACTGGAATATAAAAAGCTCAGGAAAAGATGTTACAGTATCATAATAAGAAAAGGATTACAAAGGTCATAAAGGAGAAATAATACAGTTTACTCGCGATAATATGAACACCCTAAATTATGAACCCCCCAAAATATGAACACTTTTTGGCTACCATTGACTACTCTAAAATATGAACTTTGGACAAAAGCTCTAAAATATGAACAATATTGTTGTCAATAACGAATTTAAAGCGCTTTAGAATTTGGGGAATTCCCTAGTTATTCGCATTCAATACGCATGTACATACATACTATGTATTTACCCATCGCTCGAAAATGCTTACAGGTGCTCATTACAGGGTTTGATTTTGTCTACGTCAGTCGTCTGTAAGAATTTTTAAGTGTTTTTGGTTGGTGATTGCACGCAAGCATAAGTGCCTCTTTATTTTCTTAAGAAATAATCAAATGTAAATAATTTTGAAACATGCACACAAAAAAGCATTCGTTTCTGACTTTAAGAGACAAATCCGATATTTTGGAATGCTTACGAAAAGGTGCAAGTGTTGCAAATTTAGCAACTAAATATGGAGTGGCAAAGTCTACAGTATGTGGAATAAAGAAGAATAAAAACGCTATCCTTAAATGTGTTAACGATACATTTTTGGGTCCTGGAAAAAGGAAAACTATGCGTCCATCAGAGTATCCAAAATTGGAAAAATCGTTGTATAGATGGTTTTTGCATATGAGGGACAAAAAACTCCCGGTGAGCGGACTGATGATAAAAGAAAAGGCGAAGGTGCTTCATTGTACAATTAAAGAAAATTGCCTTGACTTCAATGCATGTCATGGATGGCTCCAAAATTTCAAAAAGAGATATGGCGTTCGGTTGCTCCAAGTTTCTGGGGAAAAACTATCTTCACAGCCCCAGTTGGTCGATCCATTCAAAAAAGCTCTAAAGACGAAAATGGAAGAGATTGGTTTAAGTCGGGAGCAAGTTTACAACGCCGACGAATCCGGTTTATTTTGGAAACTTTTACCACAAAAGACGTATGTATCATCATTAGAAAAAACAGCCCCAGGAACAAAGATGGAAAAGCAAAGAATAACATTCTTGTGCTGTTCAAATGCGGAAAAGGATCTCATCAACTCGAGCTCCTTGTGATAGACAAGGCCAGAAACTCCCGTTGTTTTAAGGGGTTTGACTGCCCTGTTCATTATAGACATTCAAAGTCCGCTTGGATGACTGCCGCTATCTTCAAAGATTGGTTCCATCGTTCATTCACCAAAATGCAATCAGGATTACAAAATTTTATTACAGAAACAGCCTTTTGGCTTCCGTTGCTGCAACAGGATGTGACTTGCTAGAGTCTATGAAGCAAATTTCACTTAAGGACGCTATTATTACCCTTGAATCTGCATGGAATAAAGTGGATGAGGCTGTGCTATCAAAATGCTGGAACAATGTTTTGAGTATGCCTGAAAATCAAGAAGATCCTGAAGATGAAATTCCTTTGAATAGCCTTCGAAGGAACTTGAATATGAATGTGGGGGACTTGGAGGAGAGCGCAGCCAATCTTTTACAAAACTTGAGACCTGAGGTTTGCTTTATCAGAAACGTAAACTCAAAAAAGTTGTATTTACTACATATTTATATTCACTGCAGATTGGAATCACTGCTTGCGACGTTAGAGAATGGAACGAGGATGCTATGGAATTCAATGAAAATGAAATACAAGAAATATCCGACGAAGACGACCATACTGTAGAGTAAGACGATTACAGCAAGAGAAGCTATTGACATATTTAATAATGCTGTGGAATGGGCTGAAAGTGAAATGGTTGAACAAAAGGAATTAAATGTATTAAAGAACCTAAGGGAAAAAGCAGTTTTTAAGGTGGTTGAACAAAAGAAACAGCAAAAGAGCATTACCGATTTTTTTCCAAAATGAGCTTCAACTTTTTATAAAATTAAAATATGTATAATATGAAATTATATCTAAACTGTTCTGTTTACATGCAACATTGTTTTACTTGTGTAACGAAAAAAAATAATAAAACAAGTTTATTTTGAAGTTTAAAATAAAAAAAAATTTAATTTAATACTACATTTTTTCGTTTTTGCACCTTTCGTAAATATGAACACTCTCGCAAAAATTAACAGTCCTGTTTTTAATTAGTTCATATTATCGCGAGTGCACTGTATATCAAAAAATATATGGGGAAAGGAATAAATTAAATCCTTAATATAAAAAACAAATAGTTGCAGAAGACTTAGGAAATAAAGTAAAAATACAAAATAGAAATAGAAATAGAATAATACATAAAAACAATATCAAAGTTTAATTTGATTATCTTATAGGCACAATGAAGACATTTTTACATATCTCATTGATACTTTTATATATCAACAATACTATATCGTCCCCTCAATATAACAATAGCGTATGTGCTCATACGCCATTATTTTTTTATTGCATATTTAGAATCTCCATCATTGATTCTATGTCTGGTCAAAATTTCGTCAAATTCTACTTCCACAAAGTGGGTCAAAATGTCATTGGAAAAAATGGTGTATAATTTCATGTTCAAAAAATTCCTTCAATAAGTGTATAAGCTCATATGCGCTATTTTGCTTGAAATTGCTACTGCAAAGTTGTTAAAAGAATAATAGTGTATGCGCATTATACTCCATTTTAGCCTGTAGAAATAAATACAATTTATCAAAACTTTAACTCATAAAATAGCTTATAATAATATACACTATTGTTTGATTATAGTTTTATTCCGACCACTTCTATACTCCACATAAGCTGTTTTATTTTCAATACAAATTCGAAAGTTTTATCAGAAATTTACAAGAGTAGTAGCCTATGCGATTTTTACGTTGTTTTGATTACATGAATGCCAAGGAAATATTGTAGTCATTTGAAATTTCAGCTTGTAAATTCATTTCGCAGAGAAAGTTCGTTCATTAAAAATATGGATTTTAAACATCTGAGTGAGTATCGTCTTTTATATAATGTAAGTGAAGTAAGTAAGGTAAATATCAACAGGCTGTGACACGAAACCACCAGTCGTTGTGGAAATTGCTCCAAAGACTGATTAGTTTGATTTCGCTGTGGGATTGCCGGACATAGAGATACCTCAAAAAGAGGTGTTCAACTTTTCGTTTACTGGCAAATACAATAAAGAGCTGCCAATTTGTAATCGAAAGCTGCATGATCTTTAAAATTTGTGCAAAAAGAGTGTAATTCCTCGTGGCTCGCAGTCATTTTTTTTAATTTACGAGGTGGAAACAAGCGAAATTGTTTAAATGAGCCAGATGTAGCAGAGGAAGAGAATGAAGACGAATGAATTTCTAGTTATTTTTGATTTACGCAATGTATACCTTCATGTGTCATAATTTTTGGTTTATAATAACCCAAATTGGAAAGTAATGAATAAATGCCACTGAATTAACAAAACTATGAATTAATTACTTTTTTATAATGTTACAAATTGATATTTTTGAGATCAAATATTTTAATAAAAATACCGTAAAATTATTGAATAAAACAGCGTATACCATACAAAATAAAATAGTGTATCAGATACATCATACGAATTCCTTCAAAAATAAAATGGCCTATATGGAGGACTTGCGCTTTGAATAACATAATTATGGTCTTAAAGGATGCGTAGAATAAAGAAACTTGGTAAATTTAAAGACAAGAAACGGTATAATGTACTCATCGAAAAATCCACTATGAAGAATTTTTATTTACCGCGATATTGAGGTTTTAATAGACATCTGATTTGACAAAAACTTTAAACTCGATTTTCTCAAAACCCCAAAAAAATTATACGCTATTGTTATATTGAGGGGACGATATCAGACATAATTGACTACATAAGAGAAAATCGAAAGGGAAATAATAAAATGCGAAAATAAATTTTATAAAGTAAAATTTTTTAAAAAAGAGTTAAATAATTTCATTTTGTAAGATAAAAAGAAATAATACTTGTTTATCAGACATATTAAATAGTAAACATGCTAATTGTACAAAGATTAGTGAAGCAAATAAAGTAATAAATATTATGAAAGACGGAGCTATAATAATTTCGGGAAAACATAATGTAAATAATCATACAATAGACGGAGTATATTTAATAACTTTTGAAGATAATGTTATAATTGATGATATAAAATATGAAAATCCCACTGAAACAATTTTTAAATATTTAAAAGAAAGAAAATTTAAGCAATTTTTTGTAAAAGAATACAAGAAATATTGATTTAAGATTGGAAAACTTTAATATGTTAAATCCAATAAAACAAGAAATAAAAAGAAATCCTATTTGATGAACATATAGTACTTTATTATTTATAATCATATTAGGTTATTTTACACCTAAGTCTGCACTTCTTAGAATGTAAGATGAAACTCTGTATCTAGGCTTAAGATATCAATTGTATAAATATAAGAGAAATAAATATAATTCAGCTTAGTTTTTGAACATAACTCACTAGATTAACATCTTTTTAAAAACCACCCCGCGTTCGCGCAAGTAATACTTTGCATGCTCCTTATGATACTTCCAACAATGGCATTGTGTTATTTTCATGCTTCATGTTAGCCTTTGTGTTTTGCCTCACCAATTCCATATTGACATATAAAAATACTTATGATAAAAGTATATGTAATTTTGTATGAATGCATGCATAATAATATTTATAGTCAATTTGGACTTGCATATTTATTAATTTTATTTGATATTTACATGATATATTCTTATCTGCTCATATGTATGTACATATATGCAAATTAAAAACTCCGTTTAGTTTTTGGGCAGCTACGGGCAACTGCCCGTGAGCAACTCCCTGTGGTCAACTGCCTGTGGTCAACTGCCTGTGGTCAACTGCCTGTGGTCAACTGCCTGTGGTCAACTGCCCGTAGTCAACTCCCTGTGGTCAATCGGGCAACTGCCTCGTTTTCTTTATTACATTTTCTTAAATACAAAATTTTGCTTAAGCCTAGATACAAATATTAATCTTACATTCTAGGAAGTATATCTACAATCCACTTGAGATAGGACATATGTAGGACATATGTTACAAGTGGGAAGATTCATCTTACAATCTATGAGTTACATTTTTAGACCACCTAAGGCGGACAGTATTAGCAAAGTACACATAATGTTTCAATACGGACCATATGGGTCGTAAGTGTCATGCTACATATTTATGACAGATAAAGAATATGTTCATGTAATGTGAACTGGTGGTATTAACTCCCCCACCTCTAAATTGAAGCGTCCCGATTCAAATGAATATATAGTAGTACGTGAGGCTATAGACTATTTTATCAATTTGAACAGTACTATTTTGAAATCTTAATTTATTTAAATTTGACTCTTAAATATACTTTCGATACATTTTATATTATTTTTGACTTCTAATTATTTTTTGATGGAAGTATTTTTATATATGACATCTTTTATTGTATTATTGCCTGAATACATTTCAGCAATTTTTTCTTTACATTTAGGATTTTCTCAAGTCGCATAAAGTTATAAGTTATAACGATTCGAAAACATAACATTGAGAATTGTAAATGTGTAAACTCATTTTTGTATGAAATCTAACAACATTTTTTTTTTTTTTAAGCAAGTGTAAAAATTTATAATTTTAGGATTTTACGATGCTTTACGATGGCTTGTGAGTACCCCAATTATTGAAATTATTTATATAATATATTAGTACCTCCTTTTTTGGAGCATATTCTTTTATTTTATTGTCGGTATTATCTTCGACTGGCGTCTTAGGATTTTCTAGTCCCAAGTATTTTAAATTTAGTATTTTTATATTCTATTTGGCTTTTCGCCATTCTTTTTTGTTTTATTATACCGGTAAAATCTTCGGCTGGCGTTGTTGAACTTTTTGTTCCACAATTTTAAAGTATTTTTTTATTTTTAGTATTGCCGGTACTTTCTTCGGCTGGTGCCTTAAGACTTTTTGTTCAAAGTAATATAAATTTTGAATTTTTATATTTTGATTTACATATATATATTTATATTTATTTTACATATTTTTCCATTATTTTTTTGTTTTATTTTGCCGGTATGAACTTCGGCTGGCGTTTTAGGATCTTTTTGTCCCAAAATATTTTTTTTTTAAATAAAATATTGCCGGAAAAATCTTCGGCAGGCACTTCAGGAGTCTCTGCTCCCAAAGAATTATATTTTTTCCCTTTAAATTTATTTTTCGGTTTTGTTTGTTTTTTTTTATATATGTATATATTTGTGAGTTTCATGAATCAAATTAATACTCACAATAAACAATTTTTATACTTAATTTAATTAATAAATACATATGTATAAGCCTTACTTACAACTAATTTTATGTTGCTGCTTCTACTGCTGCTGTTGTTACTGTTGCTATTGCTGCTGTTGCTGCTGTTACTACTGTTGCGGCTATTGTTGACTTTGCTGTTGCTGTTGCTTTTTAAGTCGAATTTTGGCGGTTGTTTGTGCAATGGTCGTCGTTGGCGGCCGTGTGCGAAGTTTAGATGAAATAACATGTTTTTGGCGAAATTTCTGATTTACAGAAATTTTTTGATTCTTTTGTTTATATGAGGGGCTTTCAGCGTTTTTTATGTGGACGTATGTTTGCTTGTTGTTCGCTCGTAATCCGTTTAGACGAGGCGCGTTCGATTGGCAGTAGGCAGAAACACACACTCGAAATTTTCTCAATAATTTTCTAAGTGGCCCTGAGATTTTTTTGATTATGTGTCTCTTTTTGGACTTAGCGTTTTTTGAACATTTTTTTTTTACTTTTCTCCTCAATTGAGGATACTTGATTGTTTTTCAAACGGTAACACGGGGATTTTTTGTCCCCTTAAATGGTTACCGCCGAAATTTATTGTTACATTTTGGTCCACCAGAGATTATTTCATCTCCTGGCAGGATCGCCAATTAAAAACTCCGTTTAGTTTTTGGGCAGCTACGGGCAACTGCCCGTGAGCAACTCCCTGTGGTCAACTGCCTGTGGTCAACTGCCTGTGGTCAACTGCCTGTGGTCAACTGCCTGTGGTCAACTGCCTGTGGTCAACTGCCCGTGGTCAACTCCCTGTGGTCAACCGGGCAACTGCCTCGTTTTCTTTATTACATTTTCTTAAATACAATATTTTGCTTAAGCCTAGATACAAATATTAATCTTACATTCTAGGAAGTATATCTACAATCCACTTGAGATAGGACATATGTAGGACATATGTTACAAGTGGGAAGATTCATCTTACAATCTATGAGTTACATTTTTAGACCACCTAAGGCGGACAGTATTAGCAAAGTACACATAATGTTTCAATACGGACCATATGGGTCGTAAGTGTCATGCTACATATTTATGACAGATAAAGAATATGTTCATGTAATGTGAACTGGTGGTATTAACTTGCATGTGCGCGTTCAGAAGTTCAAATCATGATTTTATCACTTATCAATATATGTATTACATGTGCACGAATTAAGGAACAATTCCTTATAATAGTAACAAACATCAAAACAACCTTTTGTTTCAGAATGCAAGCAACCTTGAACTGAAACATTTGAAATGCACTATAACTACAACAAACAATCCTAAACAAACATGTATCAAAACTACATTGAGTTTGAAGTGCTGAACACATAGAGCGCGACAGGCAGCAGCAGCACGACAGTGAACTGAAAACGTCGTTGTGCATCTTACTACATGTATGTACATTTGTGACAAGCACCAACAACACAATAGCCGGCATGTACACAAAACAACGCAGTTGTCCATTTTGTATGTACACAATTTCGTTGTGGCCATACTAATTCCTTTTACTTCAATGAAATTTTAATATTTTGTTCAAAGTGAAATTTTGTATGCAAAAAATAAATAAATAATACTTTTGCTTTAAATTATCAATTGTTATTACAAATGATATAAAAAAGCTATAATAGAGCAATTTTATGCTTTTATTTGTAAAATAACTTCAAGTTTGTTAGAGCTGTGAATAATTCAACATTTTACATATTAGTGGCATCACCACTTTACCTCATCTCTCTATCTAGAAAACAAATAAAGACCATTTGAACAAAATAAATAACAAAATAGATATTGGTACATATAAAACTGTACGTAACTAAGTATATATTTATCCAAAGTCCACATTGGCAAATATTCAGCAATACCTCTTGTTCTTTGGCAAACAAAAACAAGCAGGATTGTGGACAAAAAGCTAATTGATCTCTATAACGAGCTCTCAATTGCTTACAAACAAAGCATAACAAACAATTCGTGCATACTTATGTAAGTTAACAAAATAAATATTTTGTTATACAGTGTGCTGTACCATGTAAGCCTAAGAATGCTCTGGAATGCAGGTACATAATTTGGCAAACACATCACGCCACTTTACCGCTACCCACTAAAAGAACGCCAAACTAAAAATAGGGATTTTAATGACGCTACTAGCACGCCACTTTACCGCTACCCACTAAAGGAACGCCAAACTAAAAATAGGGATTTTAATGACGCTACTAGCACGCCACTTACAATATGCGTCGCTGCCGACGTCTCGTTCTGCCGGCGCTTAGAATATTAAGTTGGTGATAGCTTAAGCTTAGATTTAAATTTCACTTTTAATTCGGCTATCCTTCAAGCAGGTTGGACATCGCTCCAACAAACTTTAACTTTAAGAAAGTATTTTTTGTACAGTTTTTATAAAACGTAATGAAATAAAAATTTAAATAAAAAACTTAAAGACATTTAACTTGTACAAAGCACATTGATCTCTCCAACCATCTCTCAATTGCACAAAACATATGTAAGTACCTACATACGCATATATATAGAAGTCCACGTATTAGGGTGTACCTCAATACAAAACATTCGGACATAATAAATATAAATTAAATAAAAGTGCGTTTCTTAATAATTAAGTTATGAAAATACAAGATACCATAGGGATAAGATAATAAAAACATACAAATCAAGAAAAAGCAACAAATTATTCTGTCGCAAGTAATAAAAAACGTTATTAATAAAACAAATATTTTCAGAAAGATAATCCGAAATAATAAACTCTTATTTACATAAAAGAGTATTCGGTTTCAAATCATACCATATTCCTATTATAATCAGTCTACACTGAGACAATTTTAATTAAGATGAATGACGATATAAGTCAAATTACACTTGCAGGAGCTACAAGCTCAAAACAGGTTGCTAAATTTGTTTCACAAAGTGAAAGTTTAATAAGATACTGCACTCGGTTTTCATCTTCGCCTATTCTGGCAAATTCTGAATCCGCATTACAAATAAAAAACGAAAATCTCGATAATTTTTGGACTCGTCTCCAAGCGGCTCATGACGCCATAGTAGGTTCTGACGATTCAGACCTATCAAAAACTTTGAAACAATCGGCTTACGTGATATATGAAAACTGCTTATACCAGTATGAAGAAACAAAAGCTATGATCTCCGATCAACTAAAGCTCATTAAAGCAATTGGACCTACTCCCCACAGTAGAGTACAGCAGCCACGAATAGACAGTCAAAAGGCAAGTTCAGGCATCCACCTCGAGTTGCCCGCATGTGACACAGAAATCTTTCACGGAGGTTATGAAGAATGGCCGTCCTTCCGGGACATGTTCACAGCCGTGTACATAAACCATCCTCAATTATCACAAGCGCAAAAATTGTATCACCTCAGATACAAAACAAAAGGTCAAGCAGGCGAAATAGTTAAACAGTTCGCATTAAATGACGAAAATTTCAATTTGGCTTGGGAAGCTCTAGAAGCTAGATTTGAAAACGAAAGAATACTGGTCGATACTTGCTTATTACGACACTATTAAACTTGCCTAAAATTAAGAAAGAAACAAGTGTAGAATTCATTAAACTAGAATCCACTGTTTCTAATTGTTTCTCGGTTCTATCGACACTTAATATCCCCACAGACAGCTGGGATCCTATTCTGGTAAACATTTGCACCGCCGCAATACCAGAAAAGTCGTTACTTCTATGGGAGCAATCGCTCTCATCACGGAAAAAGTGCCCAACGTGGCAACAAATGGAAGATTTTCTCACCACCCAATATGAAATTGCGGAAAGGTTAGAAGAAAAAAGAATCAAAATTAAGAACATTAAACACGACCAAAATAGAAGCTTAAATAGACCCCAAGCTAAAGCAACAAACATTTAAACAAAAGCTTGTACCAAACACAAACGTTCACATCCGAACAAAGAATACAAACGTCATGCGAATTATGTAAAAGGGGGCATAAACTTAAAACTTGCGAGAAGTTTAAAAAATTAAACACTAACGAAAGGAACAACTTTGTCAGATCAAAGAGACTCTGTACAAACTGCTTGTCCAATACACATAATCTTAAAAATTGCAAAAGCAAATTTAACTGCTTTTATTGTCAGAAATGACACAATTCAATGCTTCATTACAGCAGATATCCAATCTCACTCCAAAGAAGCGCTTTTACAAAAAGAACCATAGGCTTAGTTGCAAAAGCAAATCCTGAAGTTCAAAATTTTAAAAATTGCCAAGAGACACCACGTTGCTCAAAGGCACAAAAAGTTTAAACGCTGCACAGCGAAACACAAAGTGGACTAGTTACAGAACTAGTTACCACCATGCCAACTAAAGTTGAGTATAATACAAACAGATACCTTAATTCACAATTCAGGAAATTTCGAATGTTAAGGAAACTTCCCCCTATAACCAACAAAACTCCAGAAGATCAGTATTGTGAAGACTTCTCTAAAGCCACAACTCGATCAAATATTTATATATCACAATTTTCCAATGCCCCACATAAAGGTAGAAAAAGCAAGGTTCGTAACCTTTCGACCCCGCAGGATGGCTTTCGCCAATAATGACACAAAAATCCTGCTTAAAAATTTTCAAACTATGTGGGTGCGGTCGTTAAATTAGTGCATACGTTCTTAAACAGAAATTATAACAAAAGTGTCTCAAAAAGTAAAAAAAAAAAACACACAAAAAAAAAAAATCGGCTCTTCATACAATATTGCCCCACAGAGGCTTAAATTTTCAAATAAATAAAATCTCAAAAGCAAGTTAAGAGATCACCATACTCCTAATGTGGTACAGTGACGTACCTTCTCTTACAAATAGCTAAAGATCGCTCTTATGGCAGCTACGCAAGTGCTCCTCATATGATCATATAAGTGGGTTATAGGAATCAGCTATAGAAAGCATCAAATTAATTATGAAGAAATCTCTACTGTACAAATCGAAGCCGTTCTCCATTCACGGCCACTCTCTCGCAAGATCCCTCTAATTTCATAGTCCCAACTCCGGGGCTAAGGAGTACCCATTCTGGCCACATCTGAGCCAGGCGTGGAGTTACTATCCTTTATAAGCACATTATAACACAGAAAAGGCAACTAATAAATAGCTAGTTTACCAAGCCGATGGTAAAGAAATTTTAAATAAAAGCACAAATAATAAACCGGTCAAAGAAACAACCGCAAATATAATAACTATGAAACTCCGTAAAATATAGTTTCTTATTTGTACGCACGTAAAAGCATAAGTATGTTTAAAACCAGAGCCGTTTTCAACATTTATAACATGTGTTCTGCGACATCATATACGTAATACTAGGCCAAATATTCGCCTAGGGGGCCAGGACACTGGGGGCGCTGTGTTCATCTTATAAACTGAACGAAGGAATCGACAAATCATTTCGTTACCCTCGGAACCATTTTTTATACAATCATCTTAATTGTAACGATCACAACTTAATAAAACTAAAATAAACTTTAATCTATGTATTCGAAATAATTCGCATTTTAACTTATAAGTGGTACTCGAGTGTAAGTGCTTTATTAACAATCTAAATAGTAGTGGATGTTCCCACGAATTGGGCATCCAGTTAAACAAATGCATATCATTTTGTATGAAAGAAAACTAGCGAGAGGGAAAAGATAAAAATATGGTGCAGTGACCAACACTTTCTTAAAATCACATACAACATCATACAGAGTTCAATTTGCACCTTCTCTATGCTTTAAGCAGAGAACTTAAAGTAATATTTTAGAAGTTGTTCAATTTATGATTTTTAGCTTTTGCCATCGTCGCGAAAAGACGCTTGTTGACAAAGGCATGCTTGGGGAGATGGTACGGCGTCTGTTTTTATGAATGAAGCGAGGTCGCTTGTGGAAATCGCGCCTGCGTTTATGAATGAAATCGTTTTTGTTGTAAAATTTACTATATTTGATTAAATATCCAAATTGACTATAAATATTATTATGCATGCATTCACACAAAATTATACTCATATCATAATTATGTTTAAATGTCAATATTGAATTGCTGAGGGCAAAACGCAAAAGCATACATATATACATACATACATACATATGAACATATATGTATACATTGCACATACAAGCGATTACCTTGTTGAAAGCAAAAATTTAAACAAGCACAACGGAATTCTTTACATTCGTTGGGAGTGTAATCATGGGCATGCTTACATACATATATCTATGTCTCTTCATATTCTCTGCTTGGGCATACATCCCACATCATCATATGCCGAAAATACATACATATATTTATTTCTCTTCACAGCGCGAATTCTGTGGTAGTGAGGTGAATTCCTTACTACAAATCTAATAGCACATCCAGTGAAAAACGCTACTGCCTTCCTTCCTTTTCCTTCCTCATGGCCAAAGTGTGAGCACAGTGAAAAACGTGGTAAAAACGCAGAAATCAGCCATCTTTGTTTGTTTACATTTGAACAATGTTGCCATTGCCCAATACGCATATATAGTTTTGAGCACATCTTTGTTTTCAATTACAATTTTTTACAATACAAAATATCAAAACTGAAAACAAACTATTAAAAATAGTTTACATATTTATAAATAATAGCATTCGACTTTGATTTTGAGTTATTTTAAGAAAATTTCAAACATATTGAAACATATTGAAAAGATTGAATTATAAAAGTTGATAATTACTACAGTGTATCGATATTGGCAATCCTGCGTTGTGAGAGAGCAATCAGCTGACACGTTTCCACGGCAAAAATCCAAATGCCGTGAATTCTCACGTCATCCCACGTCAAAGAGCTACTCCGTTTTTCACTGTTCAGTTACATTGCGCGCCCATAAGATAGGTCGTGGCAGCTGACAAGAGCCCCGATTCAACGTTTTTCACTGGCTGTGCTATTACAAATATTCGCTGTCGAACCTGCACCTTATGCTTTAAGTTCTCTACTTTACTCTCATTATCTATATCTATATCTCTCTCTCTCTCTCTCTCTCTCTCGCCCTCGCCCCTCCACTGAATCGTTAAACTTTTAACGCAATCTTTTCCGAAGTCGCCTGAGAAGTTTCACTTCAATAATTTTAATTTTATTTCTCTTTAATTTTATTTTTTAATTTTTAAATAAATTAATATTTCAAATATTATTTATATTTATTTCGACTATTACAAAGTAAAGATGTGCCAAATGAACTTCATTTCTTCAAAGAAAATTGATGACCTTCATGAAATATGCATATTCGTTATCATTTCCATATAGTATACCAAAAGAATTTGTATGGCATATGCATACAGTAGTATATTATTTCTTTGGCACATTTCTGTATGCTTACGAAAGCAAATGCAAGCCACATACATACATATGTACATACATACATTCATAATAACAAGTGTCGCACGCATCTTTCGCATGGCCGAAACTCACGCTTTCTCAAAGTCAATGTGTCGAAGCACTGACACGACGACAAAGCGTCACAACATTGTGTTGCTGGTAGAAAATCCGAGCTGTGCCGAAAGAAACTAACAAGCGATCGCCGATTGTCACCGCTTCCCTTGCTGCTCAAACATCTTCGCCAATAAGCTAGCGTAAATATGTAAGCGTTAAACATTTAACGCAACCTTTTCTGAACTCGCATAAGAAGTATAACTTCAAAAATATCCACGCGTGCTTTTAAAGGATTTGAAAACGAATTAAAATGGGTAACTGTTGCATAGACGTCCCAATAAGGGGACGTACTGCTAATATTAAGTTGAGATGCACCGCGGAAAGCGTGTCCGTGGGTAATAGCTGAGTGGTCCTATATTCACCGCAGCTTTGCAAAATGTTTAACCCTCCACATTTACTAAATTCTATTCGGTCCATACTATCAAATATAAACAGACTACCCACCCGTCGATTGTTGGCCTGGTGTGAAAGCCTCAGATACCCTGGGTAAAATTTATACCGTACACATAACACACATTGAGTGTGCTCGATGAAAGAGCTCTTTGCGATTATGATAAGTACCTACGTCCTCTGCAACGCTGAAGCGCTGACACTTACTGAAGATAAAATGTTTACAATGGTGGAAAATTACTGCTCGACTTTGGTATGCCTGCCCCACAAAGAAACTGAGGAGCTCACCACTCATTTGGTCAGAGTCCTTGGTTATGATACTGTGTCTTTTGAAATTCGAGTCAACCAAATAAATTTTCAATTTAATAATAAACTGATAAAGGTCTTGTTTTTTTGGAGTAGGAGGGCACCAGAAAATTTCTTGCTGGCACAGTTGCGCAAAAATAAGGTGGTTGCGCTGGCTAAATCTCGAGCTGAATAGTACAAGTAATGAAACGAATTTTTGCAATATCAGCAAAAGTAGTAGCTTGGCATGAACGCACAAGCAAGCAATAAAATTTTGACAGGTGGAGTGGTCGTCTTTCTGACAGACGTAGCCGATTATCGAGCGAGGTACCGCGGAAGACGAGAGAAACGCATACCTCAATGCTTTGGCGTTGTGGGCATATGTAAGCAGTTACAGCTGAATACTCACATGGGGTTCAGCTCTTCAAGGATCAGCAATCTGGACTCTTCGCACAAACGCTTCTCGAGGTCGAGGACGGATACTATCACTCAAATTCCTATTAAGGAATGTTGTTAGTTCGGAAGATAACCGTTTTAATGAGGTGTTTCCAAGTTTACAAGAAAAGTTGGCTAACGAGAAGTGGTTACGCTATCAAGATGAATAATGAATAGAATAATATTATAGAAAGTTCCAGGTGAGGAGAGCACCTACATCTCAATAGATACGGTGATGACAACTGACCACGCAACTATACCCTGTAGAGTTCTTAAATTCCCTCGACTTTTCAAGGGTACCCTCCAACAAATTGAATCTCAAAGTTGGTGTACTTTTCACACTATTGCGTCACCTGGACCCGCCTAGACTCTACAACTGCGCTTGGAGATCAAAAGAGACCCAAAATACCTATAACTCCCACAAACTCACCCTTCCAGTTCAATCGCCTACAATTTCTTTAAAAAGTAGCTTTCACTATCACAAGAATTAAACGTCAAGGACAAACTCTAAAAGTAGTCGGCATTCACCTCGTCACCTTTTGCTCGTCCCACAGACAACGTAGTTTGAGTGTGCGGAGGGCAAATTTTTTTTTATTTACGCAGAAAACAATAAGTCCCACAACGTTGTTTACCGGAATGTGCTGTAGTAAAATGGTTTCCAGCTCTATACAAACCCAGACAAAAAACAATTGCATAAGCGTAATCAACTCTCCCGTTCTGTCAGTCATCAAACTTTGTTAATTGATCTTTTCGATGATCAAATTTAAATTATTTTGCTTCTGAAAATGTGATTAGTCATTATTTTTACTGTTAATACACGACTTATTATCTCTAAGAAAGAGTAAACAAAGTTTTATGTATTTTTGTTGCTTCTGACATGGACCACATTTTGCCTGGAGCAGAAAGAAATAGAGTATTAAAGATTAAAGAAGCGTAAGGGAAACCAAACAATTCATATTTTTACAACTTTGCGGTTACAAAGGTTATCAAGTTATGTGAGATCCATATATGGGGGCTAAAGAAGTAATTCAACCGATTCAACCCAGGTTTGATATACAGGCATACTATTATTATAAAAAGGGTTCTCTCCGGTTTTCGATTAATGGCGTTTACATTGCGCGTAAGTGGTTCGATGATCCATATCTATGAACAGGTCCTCATTTTTTTTAATAAGATATCTCAATTTTCACGGAAGCCATGTTGCAAGAATATAAAAACAAGCTTTGCGCAAACCCGCAAATTAAAATATAAAATTGTTATTTGATATAAAATCGAATTAATAAGGTGCACAACTGATTGGAAAATTTTTAAAAAGTATTCGTGATCCCGCCTCTAAAAGGTTTATTCTTATACTAACGTGGTAGGTGAAACTTTTATCACAACTGGGGTTGTACCGCTAAGATCCGCCACGTTAAATTGTAATTCCAAAGAGAATACCCTCTATAGGAAAGGTGTAGCTGCCAGGAAGCTGCCATGAGATAATGGTGGCGTAAGACTTATGGTTGGTTGGTACTTCGCCTTCTTCTATCCAGATTCATCCCACTGACTGAAGGCATAGCCAATTTTTGTACAAACTCCGACAGAAGATAAGAATGACGATGCCAAAGAGCAATTCTAAGAACGCTTTGAGGAAGCGTGTGCTTGGCGATTATAACGTCAATGTAAAAAAAGAAAGCATCTTGGACCAAAGGTTAGCTTCTAAGCTTTTATAAAGCTACATGGCTCTGTCCTAATGAAAACGTGCGTAGTTAAAGGCACGCTTGCAAAGTACATAGAGTGAAGCGAAGGACGCACAACAGACAGCAGAAATACTTAATATGGTAATGAATGACGCTCCGTCAATGTAGAGAAAAAAGCTGCGTACAAAGTCACCCTGCAGCCGATTTTGACTAAGGCTGTAAAACAACAATAACGCGAGACGAGAAGAGATGCGTTTCTTCAATAAAAAGGGGTGTTTATTTGGGTGCCCAACTAAGTGAGAATCATACCACTGTATTTAAGTTTATGCGTCACTAACACTCGCGATTAATTTTACTAATTAAAAATCATTATTTTAGCGGATACGAAATAAGTGATAATTTATTTTTAATATAAATTCCGGTTACAACAAATGGAATTTTATTGAACAACAAATGCAGAATCGATGTGGAACGCAGCGATGTCGAAATAGTTCCGGATCACAGCCGATCCAAAGTTACGCAGAAGCGTTTGAGCTCTGCCTCGAAAAAAGGGTATAAATTATGCGTTTAGGCCCGCAGACGAATCGAAAAGTATCAGCACGGGCGAGTGTAACGAAAAAAGTGACGAAATGTGTCTGCTTTTCCGTTTTCCATCCTTTTTGATGCGTTTTTTGGTGTATAGGCATGGAGAGTTGTCGTATGGTGACCGTTTGCTAGGTGTGGGGACGTTCTCAATTGTGGTGTGATGTAGTGTCATCAGCTGTGGTGAATTAAGTTACCTTATTAGGGTGCGCCATTTTTACGGGTAAAGGGGGTGAATGCTCATTTAAACAAGGGGAAACACAAAGAGATGAGTACGATTTGCTGGTTAGCAGAAGTTCGGCCCGAAATTTGTATCAAAAATTAAAGCAGCAAACAAATGGTTTCAAGTCCTGGGTCGGCTTTTGGGAAGATAGGAATGGAACCTGATAACAGAAGCACAGAGTACACTTGCGCTGTGAAGGGAACACGTCTATAAACTGCTAAATAGCGAAAGCGTGCTGCGATGGATGAAGACGAATCAGCACCATTCGTAATCGGGTTCATTTTCCTTCAGGCCAGATACCCGTATAGCTATCATAGAGATTATGAAACTTCTGGCAGACTTAATATCGCATATATTGGTAAATATTTGAGATATATTAATAATATCAGGATTTTCAACATTTGGTTGATTTAGTTTAATGAAACTTACAGAGCTTCTTTTTCTATTTTCTGTTAATAATATGAACCAAGAAAAAACGTTAACTTCGGCTGCACCGAAGCTAATATACCCTTCACAGAATAAATCTAAGGAAGCTATATGCTATACTAATCCGATATGAACAATTTCTTCGGAACTACATTATTTCTATAAACAATAACTTAGAAAATAATCTATACCAAATTTCGTGGAAATATCTCGTCAAATACAAAAGTTTTCCTTACCAGCACTAGATTCCGTACATTCCGTTTGTATGGCAGCTATAGGCTATAGTAAGCCGATCTACACAATTTCTTCGTATATTACATTATTGTCTTAGAAAATAACCTGTGCCTACTTTTGTGTAGATACATTGTCAAATGTGTGTCATTGTCACGAGCTTAAATTTTAGGCATCGAACAGTCGGTTTATTGGCGCGATAACGGTCGCTATTGATGGTTATGTCCTCACAGGCCGATGATTCCACCCGCCCGTTGTTTTTTTTGGATAAAATGGCAGCTCTTGAATCTTTTCAGGTTGCTCTTTGTCCCGAATGCGTCAATTTTGTTTCTTTACATACCCAATGAGACAGAAATGAGCCTCAACACTTTGGCTCGAAAACGTTGGATCTTCTTGAAACTTTTCAAGAGCCCATAGAGCGAAGTGATGTCGCTTGGGAAAGTCGAGCGACTTCAATTCTTACACAAACTGTTTCTGTACGCTTTCAGTTTCAGATCTCGACGTAAAATGTGCCAAGTCGTAACATGCGTCAGTTCGAGTAGCTGCGAACAGCGCCGAATCGACTCTCTACGATCTTCGTATACACTCTCAGCTACGGCTGCTATAGTTTCTTCTCTGCATGCTAGACGTGGTCTATTTGGTCGAATATTATCCAATAATGAATGCAGGTCTCAAGATAGGTGATGGTGCTGCTCTTATTTCCAAAGAAATTGTTTGCTGGATATACATATATTTTCTCTACATGAGCATTCTGTACAAATGAAAGCTCAGGTAAATTTCAGGATTTGTTTGTGGAACTTATTCAGTTTTAATCGGCTGACACATAATTGGTCTTATTAAAATGTTACATGCTTATACTTTACATTTATTCTCCAATTGGCTAGTCATTCTTCGACTAAAGTTAAATGCTCCTCCGGTATAAAGCAAAGAATATCGCTGAACAATATCTGAATAACTTTCTAATTTCGTTAGTAATTGTATTAACATGCTCTAAGGTATCATGTTTTGCACTAAACCCAAATTGGTGCTATGGAATTGTTTTATTTCCATGTAGGAAAAGGACATCTTCGACAATAAATCTTTTTAAAAATATTTCGAAAGGTCTTGCTGATCTGAGTGAAGACAGAAAGAGTTTGCTTGTTATGTTAGATGAGCTATCCATATATTTGTCCACTCCAGTTGGAAGGCTAGAAGAAAATCCGTTGGAAATATGGAGCGATTTACAAACACAATTTCCTTTAAACTTTTAAACTTCAAATTTATTTAGCTAATTTTTCATTAATGATATATTTTAAAACTTTCATAAGTATATTTCATAAACATATTGAAATGAACAAATGTAACTTAATTTGCGGTTTTATTTTTATTAAATCCATTTTTTATTACTTTCGATGTATCGACTTTTAATTGAGGAAATTGTGAGCATTTGAATTTACGTCAGCATAAGGTAAACCTCACACAACTAAAAAAAGTAACAATAAGGAGAGTTGTAATTTTGGTGAGAACATGTGCATATCGCTGTTATTTTCCCGTTCTGACGGCAAGCTGGTACCTGTATACTACCAGCAAGCACTAGGACAGTGAAGGAAAACAAAATGCAAGATGAGAATGTACCAAGAAAAAAAGGATAGCTTTATAAATGTAAAAAGCTCTAATCAAATCAGCGGTCAATACCAACAAATTTGAACCAGGCGCGCCAAATGGTAAAAAACCAGCACTTCTTAATGGCAACAGATTTGACTTACTGAGCAAAAAACCTAACGATGATGCAAAGGGTACCATAGTCGTGAATGCCAAACCCCCTCCAATATATTTGCGTTAGCGTAGCTCAAACGCGATTGTCTCCACAATAAGCAATTTAATAGGCACAAACAATTTTCACAATGTGCCCTAGAAAAAAAGTAACATAGATAAAACAAAAATTGAAGCATACACTGAAAAAAGTTTCATGGATGTTGTAAAAGTCTTGTCAAATAATAACAAGAGTTACTACCCTTACCAACTGAAGAGGTAAGGCGTGGTAGTTGTTATAAAAGGTATAGAGTCTTCGGTAGACTCTAACGATGTTAAAGAAGTACTGAAAGAAGGTGGTTTTAGTTCGAAATTAGTTGTAAATATTTTTAATAGAAACAAAGTCACACAACCAATGTTCAAAATAGAATTGTTGCCAAATTCTAACTAACTAATGAAAACTGAAACACACCCGATTTACAATTTATAATATCTGCTTGATCGCAGAATCACCGAAGAGAAACCACATAAGAAAAATCGTATGGACGCTTGATGATCTGCACCCTACTTCAAAATGTACTTTTAAAAAAGAGCCTTTAAAAAAAATGTTGTAATTGTGGGGTAAATCACACTGCAAACTATAGGTGTTGCATTATACATACATATACACTCAGTCCTTTTTTTACGCGATTTTCGGTTCTGCCACTAATCGCGTAAAAAAAAATCGCGTAAAAATGGTTAGTTTTCCAATATTAACTGACGAATTGGATCCGAATATAAAAAATATCGCGTATAACAAAATATACGCGCAAAAAAATATTCAAAAGCAATACAATAAGTTTCAAATTTCAGACTTATGATTTATTCATTCATAACAAAATAAAAAATACAAAACAAAAACCATATATAAAAGAGAAGAAAGTAGAAAATAGGTAGATTTATTGAAAAAAACCATTGAATGCTGTTTAATCACTGTCATTATCCGTAGTTTAAATTATTTTTAGCCGCTTATTTTGATGGCCGGCACTGATATCACTAGAATTTGTAACAGAATCAATAGTAAGAACTATGGAATGATGTTCTGATTGACTTAGCGTCTCCGACTGAGTTTGCACCATAAACTCAGTTAATTTTGTTTGAATGCTTCTTTTTAGACCCAATAAATTCCGATGTAGTTCTTTATATCTTAACATGCATACACTCAATTCTTTTTGAAAAATTCGTGCACATTCTGCTGCAAGTTTAAGACCAAGCAAAAAACCAAAAAAAGCAATCGCGTTAAAGTGAGAAATTCGCGTAAAAAAAGGAATTTGCGCTGCAAAAATAACCGCGTTAAAGTGAAATAGCGTAAAAAGAGGTCGCGTAAAAAAAGGACTGAGTGTATAAAGATTTAACAACGAATTTGTTTGTCGGAATTCAATCACGTCGTAAACAAATGTTAAATATTAAAGAGATTGCCACACTATGCAAACATAGTGAAAGGTAACGTTGAAACTATGATTTCAATTTATGTCTTAAATGCAAAATATGATTCAAGAGATAATCAAAGCACAAAACCAAACTTTGTTGTAAACTTTTTAAAGTATATAATGAACGTATTGAACATTTGTATATAATATGTATAAAGATTAATTCAGTTGAAGTATAAACTATAAAACTAAGCAAGTAAGCTCGTGTCTTTTATTTTAAACTCTGAAGTGGAAAAAAAGAGCTAAGCGAAGAAGCTTGAGTTCTTTATTGCACCAAAACTGGCGACGAGGATTCACAAGTCAAGAATTCACAAATAAGTAAACCAAGTTATTAATTAACAAAGTGCAAAACGCGTAACAAAATAAAATGGCAATTAAAATTAATTATAATTATAATAGGAACAGCAACAATAATAAAAACAACACCATCAACAGCGTTAAAAACATGTAATAAAACGAAATAAAAACAGAATGGGAATTAGTAAACCTAAATAAAGGCAACAACAGCAGCAGCGGCAACATTAATAAAAACAACATCATCAACAGCGGTAACAACAGCAGCAGCAATAACAGCAATTATAACAACATCAACAGCAGCAAAAGCAACAGCAGCAACAAAAGCAACAGCAGCAGCAGTACCAAACAGCAGAACAAATAAGAGTAAGAAAAATATATATAAATATAATAAATTTGTTAGAGTAAGTAGGAAAATACAAAAAATTTAAAAATTATCGCACAATAGTGTAAAATAAAAATTCTATCGTGAGTACACAGAGTGTTGCAAAATCGAAAACAAATAATAATGTTTCACTAAAACAGTGACTCCAAAACTGTAATGGTAAAATTGCTAATGTGGCTGGACCAGATTTCTTTTCAAACTGTTAGATAGGTGTTTTGACTACAAGAGTAGACAGCACCTCTCAAACTGTACAAGATCAATTAAAATACACAGTAGGAACTTCTTTTATGAAACTAAATTGAATCAAAATAAATACGAACATTTTTTTTATTATTTTCACTTGAAATAAAATTGCCTCAAAATGGAAGCATCCACCATACCATTTTTTCAACTCACTTTGAACTGTATTAATGGAATTGCAGAATTTGATGGACGAGATCCGAACCAACTAACAGACTTTATTAAGCAAATTGAAGAGGGGAGGATGGAGTCATGTGTAGAAGTTCACGCAAGTGAGGAAAGTTCTCTGATCGCCATTCACTTGGGAGTGGCCAGAAACGATTCTTTTACACATGGCTCAAGCAGCTCACTACTTCCGGTCTTTGACCAAGTATCCTCTGGGTAGCCTAAGAACATCCGTTCGAAGGCGAGCTAAAGTGAGAAGGCGAAACATTGCCTACAAGGGTTGTGCGCTGGGTTTGGGACCCGCCACGTAAAAAACACCCCCAGTGAAGAGCTACAACCAGCCTCGGATGAGAGACCCCCCTTTTGATGACGACCATGGCAAACGAAATAAGGACTACGAATTGAGGGCATGCACCTGGAATGTCCGGTCCCTTAATTGGGAAGGCGCCGCTGCCCAGCTGGTTGATGTCCTCGTAAAGACAAAGGCTGACATCACCGCCGTCCAAGAAATGCGATGGACGGGACAAGGACAGAGACGAGTAGGTCCTTGTGACATTTACTACAGTGGCCATATAAAGGAGCGCAAGTTTGGTGTAGGATTCGTGGTGGGAGAGAGATTCCGTCGCCGAGTACTATCATTCACTGCGGTGAATGAACGTCTAGCCACAATCCGCATCAAAGCGAGGTTCTTCAACATAACGCTGATTTGCGCCCACGCCCCGACGGAAGAGAAGGACGATGTGACCAAAGATGCCTTCTATGAGCGCTTGGAGCGCGCTTATGAGAGCTGCCCCCGCCACGATGTCAAAATCGTGCTTGGTGACTTTAACGCCAGGGTGGGCAAAGAAGGTATCTTTGGCACTACGGTCTGTAAATTCAGCCTCCACGACGAAACATCCCCAAATGGGTTGAGGCTGATTGACCTCGCCGGGGCCCGAAATATGGTTATCTGTAGTACTAGATTCCAGCATAAGAAGATTCATCAAGCTACCTGGCTGTCTCCGGATCGAAAAACCACCAACCAGATCGATCATGTTGTGATAGACGGAGGACACGTCTCCAGTATTTTAGATGTGCGTGCGCTCCGAGGTCCTAACATCGACTCGGACCACTATCTTGTTGCAGCTAAGATTCGCACCCGCCTCTGTGCAGCAAAAAACGCGCGCCAACAAACACAAGGAAGGTTCGACGTCGAGAAGCTGCAATCACAACAGACAGCCGAACGATTTTCTACTCGGCTTGCACTCCTGCTCTCTGAGAGCACTCGTCAATAACTCGGTATAAGGGAACTGTGGGACGGCATTTCAAACTCCTTACGTACAGCTGCAACCGAAGCCATTGGTTTTCGGAAAGTGCAAAAGAACAGCTGGTACGACGAGGAGTGCCGTGTCGCAGCGGAGAGAAAACAGGCTGCCTACCTCGAAACATTACGATCAACCACTACACGTGCGGGATGGGATAGATACCGAGCGTTGAAAAGGGAAGCGAGACGCATTTGTAGACAGAAGAAGAAAGAGGCTGAAATGCGTGAGTACGAAGAGCTTGATAAGCTGGCCGACATGGGTAATGCTCGAAAATTCTACGAAAAAATGCGGCGGCTTACGGAAGGTTTCAAGACCGGAGCGTATTCCTGTAGAACCCTCAAAGGTGATCTAGTCACTGATGCCCAGAGCATACTTAAATTATGGAGGAAACACTTCTCCAGCCTGCTGAATGGCAGTGAACGCACAACACCAGGAGAAGGAGAACGCGATTCCCCAATCGATGACGATGGAGCAGACGTTCCATTGCCCGACCATGAAGAAGTTCGAATAGCAATTGCCCGCCTGAAGAACAACAAAGCGGCAGGGGCCGACGGACTGCCGGCCGAGCTAATCAAACACGGCGGCGAGGAACTAATAGGGAGCATGCATCAGCTTCTTTGCAAAATATGGTCGGACGAAAGCATGCCCAACGATTGGAATTTAAGTGTGCTATGCCCAATCCATAAAAAAGGAGACCCCACAATCTGCGCCAACTACCGTGGGATTAGCCTCCTCAACATCGCATATATGGTTCTATCGTGCGTATTGTGTGAAAGATTAAAGCCCACCGTCAACAAACTGATTGGACCTTATCAGTGTGGCTTTAGACCTGGAAAATCAACAACCGACCAGATATTCACCATGCGCCAAATCTTGGAAAAGACCCGTGAAAGAAGAAGCGACACACACCACCTCTTCGTCGATTTCAAAGCTGCTTTCGACAGCATGAAAAGGAGCTGCCTTTATGCCGCGATGTCTGAATTTGGGATCCCCGCAAAACTAATACGGCTGTGTAAACTGACGTTGAGTAACACCAAAAGCTCCGTCAGGATCGGGAAGGATCTCTCCGAGCCGTTCGATACCAAACGAGGTTTCAGACAAGGCGATTCCCTATCGTGCGACTTTTTCAACCTGCTTTTGGAGAAAATAGTTCGAGCCGCAGAACTAAATAGAGAAGGTACCATCTTCTATAAGAGTGTACAGCTGTTGGCGTATGCCGATGATATTGATATCATCGGCCTCAACACCCGCGCCGTTAGTTCTGCTTTCTCTAGGCTGGACAAGGAAGCACAGAAAATGGGTCTGGCAGTGAACGAGGGCAAGACGAAATATCTCCTGTCATCAAACAAGCAGTCGTCGCATTCGCGACTTGGCTCTCACGTCACTGTTGACAGTCATAACTTTGAAGTCGTAGATAATTTCGTCTATATTGGAACCAGCGTAAACACCACCAACAATGTCAGCCTAGAAATCCAACGCAGGATAACTCTTGCCAACAGGTGCTACTTCGGACTGAGTAGCCAATTAAGAAGCAAAGTCCTCTCTCGACAAACAAAAACCAAACCCTATAAGTCACTCATAATTCCCGTACTGCTGTATGGTGCAGAGTCTTGGACGATGTCAACAACGGATGAGTCGACGTTGCGAGTTTTCGAGAGAAAAGTTCTGCGAAAGATTTATGGTCCTTTGCGCGTTAGCCACGGCGAATACCGCATTCGATGGAACGATGAGCTGTACGAGATATACGACGACATCGACATAGTTCAGCGAATTAAAAGACAACGGCTACGCTGGCTAGGTCATATTGTCCGGATGGACGAAAACACTCCAGCTCTGAAAATATTCGACGCAGTACCCGCCGGGGGAAGCAGAGGAAGAAGAAGACCTCCACTCCGTTGGAAGGACCAAGTGGAGAAGGACCTGGCTTCGCTTGGAATATCCAATTGGCGCCACGTAGCGAAAAGAAGAAACGACTGGCGCGCTGTTGTTAACTCGGCTATAATCGCTTAAGCGGTTTCTACGCCAATTAAGAAGAAGAAGAAGACATATTACCCACTATATTAACTTTTGATGTAAGTAATCAAAAAATTTTATTCCATTATCTGAAAGGAAGATGCGTAGGAAAAACTAGGGAAATAATTCACAGATATGGACAAGTTAGTGATTGGGAAACATTGAAACAAATACTTCTGAAATTTTTCAAAAAAAAAAAATCGAAATATCTTTTTTTGGTCAGTCAGTGATATCTGTGTCAAATTTCACATCAAAAACTTTCAACTTTGACCTTGAATAACTTTGAAGTGATTTTTTTTAAAAATTTCAGAGAAACTTTTTGTAGAACGTTCAATTTCCTACAAAAATAATTCGGTGCTGCAGCAATGTATCAATTGGCTTCGCAGAGAAAAAATTAATTGCAAAAAGTACGAAAACCCCATGTTAGTTAAATGGGAAATAAATCGTCGTTGCGGCACGGGTTATTATCAATATTAAGAACTCATATGGGTTTCATAATTTTTTTTAGGGCATTTACTAAAAATTTTGAGGGCGCTGCAGACTGAAAAATAAATTTGGGAAATAACGGAAACTCTAATGGGCAAGTGAATGATTGGGAAACATTGAAACAAATACTTCTGAGCAATTGCGGGGAAAAGAGAAGTTCAGCGGAACTTATGGATGAGTTGAAAACCATCAGTCTCGACTCAACAATAGAAAATTATTATTTTAAAATAAATAAAATTAGGAATAAACTAGATAATAGAATATTAGCGCATAATGATTTAATATCGGTATTCTGCTTGTCACGATTGTCTCATGTCTCTAATTGTCACAATCGTAATTTAGTGACTCTATTAGTCAGGAGTCTCATTTTTGTATTCTGTAATAGTATACTGTATAGTAGGTATATTTATATACTTATACTTGTATAGTAAATTTCTCAACGAATGAAGTTAATAGGATAGCACTGAAATCATTTAGGGAACATCTCCCAAAACCCACTAAAACTATGTTTATAGCAAAAAACCCGGATAGTCTAGAAAAGGCATACAAAATAATATTAAAAGCTAGACATCAATGCTTCACAGCGCTAGGGGAACAAAGGAAAGATCCTAACCGAAATAGCTATCGTAAGACTAATTTTAGCGATAATGCTAACAATAGAACATTTTCCAGACCCATCCAAAATATAAATAATATCTCCACTTATAACAGTAATTTAAATAGATATAACAATTATATGCCACAAAATAGATATAACGGTGACTATGTCCCAAGAAACGAAAATAACAATAACAACAATTACATGCCACGAAACAGGTATAACGGTGGCTATGTCCCAAGGAATGTAGGTAATAACTATAACAGTGGCAACGGATCAAGCCAAACTAGAATGTCAAACCTGACAACAAACACAAATTATAACCAACAGGGAAATTTCAACCCACTGAGAAACTTTAATCAACAATGAGACGGGAATCAAACCAATCAGGAATTACAACCAATCAGGAAATTATAATCGGTCCGCAATATCAAATCGCAATAAACCAGAACCTATGGATATTAGCAATGCAAATACAAATTTTCAGTGGGATCCACAAAACAATTCCCCTATATAATAATAGATACACACATAAGAGAGTTATAATTCATCATTGACACTGGAGCAGAGTTCAGTTTGATCAACGAAAATGTTTGTACCCGAAATGGAAGAGGGAAGTAGATGTGCAAGTCACAGCAATGGGAAGAAAAACGGAAGTTAAGAAACTTTGCATATTCCAAATATTTAAAGAATTTAATAAAAAGGTAATCATATGTAAATAAAAACAAATAAAACAATACTGATTTTTTTATCTAACAAAAGAAGAATAAATATATAACGAAATGAGCTGTAAAGACAATGAGGTGGAAAACTTCTGTAATGACATAAAAGATAAACGTGTCACAGAATTCGTTGACACTAATCACCTTAACCATATAGACAAAAACAGACTTATAAATATACTAAGAAGATATAAAAGCGCATTTTACAACAAAAATGATAATTTAACATGTACAAGTTCAACAAAACATAGAATAATAACCAAAAATGATATTCCGGCTTACTCTAAAATCCACCGATACCCAGAAATACACAAACCGGAAATAGAAAAACAAATAGACCAAATGTTAACTCAAGGTATAATTAGAGCATCCTCTAGTCCTTACAACAGCCCTATTTGGCTGGTACCAAAGAAGCTGGACACAGCCAATGAACAAACATGGCGTCTTGTGATCGACTACAGGAAGTTGAACAGCGTAACTACGGAAGACAGATTTCCAATTCCAAATATAGTCGATATATGATGCCAATATTTTTCAACTCTCGACTTAGTCAAAGGTTTTCGTCAAATTGAAATGGACGAACAAGCAAGTGGACATTATGAATTTCTAAAAAATCTAAAGATCCAATTAAATAAATGCGATTTCCTAAGACAAGAAACAAAATTCCTAGGTCACTTGATTACAAAAGATGGTATTACGCGTAAACCAAACCCTCAAAAAGTGGAAACAATAGAAAAGATTCTACATCCAAGAAGCGTTAAGGAAATAAAAGCATTTTTAGGTATTACGAGGGAGGTTTATTAGAGATTACTTTAAAACAGCATACCATTTAATAAAACATTTAAAAAAGGACTTAAAAATTAACATAGATGACCAAGATTACAAAGATTCTTTCTTTAAATTAAAAATGTTGATAAAAAATTACCCCATTTTAATCCACCCAGAATTCACAAAAACTTTTACTCTTGTCACAGATGCTAGTAATTTTGCTCTAGGAGCAGCCCTTATGCAAGATATGTTTTGTTATTGTTATTATTTGTTATTTCATTTGCCAGTCGTACCTTGAATGGGCATGAAAAAAAATTATAGTACGATAGAAGAAGAGTTACTCGCAATAGTTTGGGCAACGAAATATTTCCGTCCGTACTTATTTGCCCGACGCTTTGTTATTTAAACTGATCATAGACCATTAGTTTGGCTGAACAACTTAAAAGAACCAAATGCTCCAAAGGTGGAAAATTAAACTCAATGAATTTGATTTCTACATTTTATACATAAAAGGAAAAGAAAATGTAATTGCAGATGGTCTAAGCAGACTAAATTATGAAAATAATAATATGGTAGAATTGAATTTAAATGAAATATTCAATGATGATGACATAGATACAGTACATATTGCAGAAACGGATAGTATATACTTCATAAAAATAACAGAAAATGCAATCAAGATATATAAAAATCAACTTATAATTCAAAAAACGCAAAGGCAATCTATAACAAAGAAAATAATACATCAAAGGAAAATAAGAAACATAATAAACGTAGCACTAGAAAGCGACATTTTAAAAATAATGCAAGAGAACCTACCTGAAAAAGGATTAATCGTAATTTACTGCGCAGATGACCATTATTATTACAAATTCAAGAGTTATAAATAAAATATTTGAGGAAATAAAAAAAAACACACTACTACCCCAAATTACAAATAGGAATACAGAAATAGTACATCAATAATTGTGAAATATGCAATAAGGCGAAGTTCGACAGACCCCATCAAACATAGTTTAAATATTATCGAAAGTAATAAAAAACATAATGAAATTGTTCATTTTGATATTTGGTACCCACAAAGAAGCATAATGTACCTCACAAGCATCGATAAATTAACAAAATAGGCAACAGCCAAATCATTAAAGTGCAGAACTTGGATATCAATTCTAAATGTCATAAAAGAAATAATTCAATATTTATGCAAACCGGAAACTTTAGTAACAGACAATGAATTAGATACGGTACCAATAAAACAATTCTTGAAAGATAATAAAATAAACCTTCACCTAACGACCACTTATAATAAAACAGGAAACACAGATGTTGAAAGATTACACTTAACTTTGAATGAACACTTAAGACTTTTTAATTCTGATACAAATAACAACGACAATTTGAAAGAGAAATTATTCAAAGCAATAACCGCTTATAATAATACCATACATTCTACGATAGGAAAGAGGCCAATTGATTTCATAAATAACTTACTTTCCGAACAAGAACTAAACAAACTCGCGGAAAAATTACAAAATCAAAAAGAAAATATAATAAATAATATCAATAAAAAACAAGAAAGAACGTTAACTTCGGTTGCACCGAAGCTAAATACCCTTCACAGGTGCATTTCTGTTAGTAACTATGTGTTCAGTTTGTATGGAAGCTATGTGCTATAGTAATCCGTTCTAAACAAGTAGTTTTTTAGAGATTACAAAAAATAACATATATTTCCAATTTCGTCAATATATTTTGTCAAATGTGAAAGTGGTCCATACAAGAACTTTATTCCGATCATTCAGTTTGTATGGCAGCTATATGCTATAGTAAACCGATCTGAACAATTTCTTCGGAGATTATATTGTTGCCTTAGAAAATAACATATACCAAATTTCGTTAATATATCTTTTCAAATGTGAAAGTTTCGCATACAAGAACTTGATTCCGATCGTTCAGTTTGTATGGCAGCTATATGCTATAGTTAACCGATTTGAACAATTTCTTCGGAGATTACATGATTACATTGTTGCCTTAGAAAATAACATACACCAAATTTTGTTAATAGATCTTGTCAAATGTGAAAGTTTTCCATACAAGAACTTGATTCCGATCGTTCAGTTTCAACAATTTCTTCGGAGATTACATCGATTACGTTGTTGCCTTAGAAAATAACATATACCAAATTTTGTTAATAGATCTTGTCAAATGTGAAAGTTTTCCATACAAGAACTTGATTCCGATCGTTCAGTTTGTATGACAGCTATAGGCTATATTTAACCGATCTTCGACAGTTTCTTCGGAGATTACATTGTTGCCTTAGAAAATAACATATACCAAATTTCGTTAATAAATCTTGCCAAATGTGAAAGTTGTCCATACAAGAACTTGATTCCGATCGTTCAGTTTGTATGGCAGCTATATGCTATAGTTAACCGATCTGAGCAATTTCTTCGGAGATTACATTGTTGCCTTAGAAAATAATATATTCCAAATTTCGTGAATACATCTTGTCAAATGTGAAAGTTTTCCATACAAGCATTTGATTCCGATCGTTCAGTTTGTATGGCAGCTATATGTTATAGTGGTCCGATACGGCCGTTCCGACAAATGAGCAGCTTCTTGAAGAGAAAATGACGTTTGCAAAATTTCAAAACGATATCTTAAAAACTGAGGGACTAGTTCGTATATATACAGACAGACAGACGGACAGACAGACGGACATGGCTAAATCGACTCAGTTCAACATACTGATCAGTTATATATATACTTTATAGGGTCTCCGACGATTCCTTCTGGGTGTTACAAACTTCGTGACAAACTTAATATACCCTGTTTAGGGTATAATAAATAAATCAAACGAAAAAATTATAAAACACATGCTTTATTCCGATCAGATGCTTAAACTTAAACACTTAGAAAGTAAAATTGAACAAATTCAAGAAAACATAGCTTCAGCAGAGCATAATATATTCTCTTCTTCTTAATTGGCGTAGACACCGCTTACGCGATTATAGCCGAGTTAACTTCAGCGCGCTAGTCGTTTCTTCTTTTCGCTACGTGGCGCCAATTGGATATTCCAAGCGAAGCCAGGTCCTTCTCCACTTGGTCCTTCCAGCGGAGTGGAGGTCTTCCTTTTCCTCTGCTTCCCCCGGCGGGTACTGCATCGAATACTTTCAGAGCTGGAGTGTTTTCGTCCATCCGGACAACATGACCTAGCCAGCGTAGCCGCTGTCTTTTAATTCGCTGAACTGAAGGAAGGATGGAGTCATGTGTAGAAGTTCACGCAAGTGAGGAAAGTTCTCTGATCGCCATTCACTTGGGAGTGGCCAGAAACGATTCTTTTACACATGGCTCAAGCAGCTCACTACTTGGGTAGCCTAAGAACATCCGTTTGAAGGCGAGCTAAAGTGAGAAGGCGCCCTGCATAGGGTTGTGCGCTGGGTTTGGGACCCGCCACGTAAAAAAAACACCCCCAATGAATAAGAGCATAATATATTACACCCTAGTATATTATCAACAGAAGAAATTGAAAGATTCAATATTGACATTTTTAAATTAAACATGTTGATAATGATAGGAGAACAGAAATATGCAATTACAATAGGAAACAAAATATATAAATATACAGAAGAAGCACATTTCAAAAATTTAAAAGAAATTAACGTCTGTCCGTTTAACCAATGTAAATACGAATATAATAATGATACAATGATCGAAGATATCGAAGACGATACTATCCTGATTAAAAATGCATATAAAATATAAATGAAACAAAACTGTGACAATAGAAAAATTGTACTCGAAGGAAAGCAGTAATAAATTTTTATAATTGTAAAATTGAGATAAAAAATAAATCATTCCAAAACCAAAAAGTTATTGTAGAAAAAGATATATTTTCCCTGAAAAAGAAACTGATGCATTACAGTTCGAAAAAGTAATACATTTCTCTGAGATAATAATAAATCAAGAAAAAAATGTAAACAAGTTGGACGAATTAAAAATACACAAAAATATAAATTATGGCATAAGCATACTAATAATATTATTAATAGCAATAGGAATACTGGTAAAATGTATAATATATTAGAGAAATAAAAATACAAATCTAAATGTAGAGTTGCAAATTCAACCTCTTTCAAATGGGGAAAACACAAAAAAAAACAAATACCGTAATTGGTCCAATGTCAATTTCAAAACATGAACAAAATAAAATAGAAACAACAATGTAACTATACTTTTATAATCATTACTAGTAATAATAAGAAAACTTTGTAGCATTCAATGTTAGATATTCAATGGAGTCCATTGAATCTAGGGGTGGAGGAGTCACATATTGACATACACTCCCTAGAAAAAATAATAAATAAACAATATTCATTTCAAGAAAGACTTCATACATGAACTCTATCTTGAAACGTATCAAGTTTGCCTACACATTTCTGCTGACCAAACAAATTCCTCTGGCATGCATGCAAATATATGTATGTATGTATGTAAGTATAAACACATGTATAAGTGCCTACGCGCACATCAAATTAGTACGTAAGCTGCTCAGATTGAAATAAAGATTAATTCAGTTGAAGTATAGAACTAAGCAAGGAAGCTTGTTTCTTTTATTTTTAACTCTGAAGTGGAAATAAAGAGCCAAGCGAAGAAGCTTGAGTTCTTTATTGCACCAAAACTATATGTAAGGCTAAGGTGTTAACACATAAACTGGAACTTATTAGATTTCTGGATGAAAATAATATGGCTGTAATGCTATTATCAGAAACTCATCTTACGAATGAAAGCAATTTCTTTATACTGGGATTTATACTCTATATTACAAACCACCCAGATGGAAAGGCACATGGTGGAACAGCAGTGTTGGTTAGAAAACGATTAAATCACGACGCATTTGAATCTCATGCTACAGCGCAGTTACAAGCTATAAAATCGCAGTGGGGACTTAAACCTGATGGCTATATACTGCCCAACTCGATTTAAAATTACAGACATCAAATTTAAAGACTTTTTTGGAACGCTAGGTCAGAAAATGTAAAAACCTAGAGAAAGTGCAAATTGAATTCTGTATGATGGTTCGATTGGACGACTAACAGAGCTGATAGAATTGAAGTAAGGAACTCACCATTCTCACTGCTATTTAGCAGAAATGAGCACGTCTCTGGCAGAAATATTTGTAAAATGACTGACCTCAAGCGAGAATGAATAAAGAGAAATGCTTTGAAGAAAAAATATACAATGTCACATATGAGTGATTATTTTGTATCACATAAGCCATTTTTTTGGAAAAATGGTGAAAATAATAATTTTTTTATATATTTATATATATTTCAACTATTACAAAATGAAAAAATTTAATGACCTTCACATATGCATATTTCTATTATTCCCTTATCATCTCTACATTTGTACTAATAGAATTTCTATGGCATATACATATATTATTTCTTTGGCACATTTGGCTGTATGTTTACGAAAGCAAATACGAGCCACATATGTACAAACATTCATAGCGGAATAACAAGTGCTGCACGCATCTTTTCGCATATCCGTTGCCATGGGCAACCAATGGCAGAAGCTTACGTTTTGTCAAAGAGTCAATGTGTCGAAGCACTGACGCGACGAAAAAGCGTCACAACATTGAGTTGTTGGTAGAAAATCGGACTTGTGCCGAAAAACTCAAATAAGGGAACTCCGATTGTCACCGCTACCCTTGCCGCTGTAACAGTTTCGCCAACAAACTAGCGAAAATGTATATGTATGTATACGTATATGCGTGAATACATATCGACGCAGATTTTTGCGAGTCACGGAAAAATATTTTAGAATTGACAAATATTATAAATCGACAACTACTATGTTGCCACTTTTCTCACTTCTTTCTTAGAACAAACACCAGAAAGTTTTTCAATTTATGATTTTTAGCTTTTGCCATCGTCGCGAAAAGACGCTTGTTGGCCAAGGCATGCTCGGGGAGACGAATTGACTCCAACAAGACTATACGAGACTTGGGTGGAAATTGGGCTCGACGTGGCGAGGAAAAGGCTTATTGTTTTGCAAATCACCTTGAAGAGATATTTCAACCTAATGGCCCAAGGAACAACTTTAAGCTGTCCAGCTTACTCAACACAGCTAACGAGTCACTCGAGTCTTTTAAGATTTCACCTTCTGAAATTATTAGAATATTCAAATATTTGAAAAAGTGTTAATATAAAAGATGTCTCCTTTCTTCCGCGAAAATAATAGAATAGCAACGCACCAATTCGGGTTTCGCGAAAAACATACCTGTATCTCGAAAAAGCAACCAAATAGAATTACTAACGAAATAAGAAGAGCATTTGAGCACAGAGAGTACTGTTCATCTATAATTCTAGACGTAGCTCAGACGTTTGATAAGGTGTAGCAAGAAGGAATTTTATATATGTAAGTAAAAAAAATTCTACATTTTCAATTGTATAAAACATTGGAGTATAATTTGAAAAATACGCAATTTATGGTTAAAGTAGGAGATTTCATATCTGATGAACGACAGATATGGGCTGGTGTACCATAGGCTAGTGTTTTAGGCCCATCTCTATACATCATATATACAGCAGATCTTTCAAATGCTAATAATGTATTGACATCAACTTTTGCGGATGACACAGCTTTAGTGAGCCATACAAATGCCACATTATAGTATAAAGAATAATAGCGGAGCACTTAAATTCTGTCGAAGAATGGCTAGCCAATTGGCGTATAAAATTAAATGAACAAAAGTGTAAGACCACAAATGTACCCGGTAGTTAAAATGAACAAAATTTTAGTACCCCAAGCAAACGAAGTAACTTATCCTGTTATTCACCTAGATAGAAGGCTCACGTGGAGAAAACATATTTCTAGTAAAGTAACTAACATGAAGATAACAGCTGCAAATTTAAATAGGGTTTTAAATAAAAACTCTAAGCTTAGTCTAGACAACAAAGTGCTTTTATACAATGTGCTCATAAGAACTATTTGGGCTGGGATTTAGAATAGTATCTCCCGATTTCGGGGTTAGAATGTGTATGTACGGATAGAGGAGGTCCACCAGATCGAGAATATATACATATATACTGAAATACTTGAGTCGAATAAATGTCCCGTCGAAAGACTAAGGACAACGCTAAGATCCGTTTTTTAATAAATTAAATACAAATGTTTAAAATGTTTTATTATTTATTATTTATTAAAATTGTACGCGACGAAAGACATATTTCGTGTGTGTCAATTGGATTTCAACTTAAGACTAATTTACAAAGAGAATGAAAATCTTGGTTTTGGCTATTGGCTATTGTTTACATTAAAATGAGTGTGCAGTTGGTCGCTTGATTCATTGGATGAGAACTTATAGATTATTTGGTTTGTATAAGCGAAGACGCTTAAGGCGCGATCGTCACTGAATATCGGTCATTTGTTTACATTAAATTCTCTGCACAGCAAAAATGATGCGCAGCTCTTGTTATTTGTTTACTTGACTTTAATGGATGGGTGTGAGAACGAATGTGTCACCAAAATACTGATGCTGCAGTAATTGGATATTAGTAGATGGATGTGAGGGTGAATATGTCACTATATATATTTGCATTTAAAGATCAAAAAATCAACTATTTTAAATGTGTGTTTCTCCAATTTATTATGCATTTTACACTTTCTCACTAATTCATTTCTAATCATTGGGTTATCATTTATTTTCTTTATTTATTTTGGTTCTTCTAAAAAAATGAACGTAAGGTAGCACTGATTATTAGTTAGAATGCAACCTTCGTTATTGTGTGAACAAAAATAAATGAACAAAAGTTAAATGTTGAATAAAAGTAATTTTTGCACAATTTAATATAAAATAAATGGTTAGGAACGAATAAGTGTAGTGGATATAAAAGTTAAAAATATAGCTATAAAATTCATTACAAATGGGAAAAACACGCATTTTATATAATTCAATTTTTGAACTTTAAATGCAAATATCTCAAAAACCATAAGTCGGCGGCAACTATATTTATGTATATTCTCAATCTGGAGGACCTCCTCTATCCGTACACACCATTTTAACTCCGAAATCAGAGGATGGTAGTCTAAAATTTACCCACTATTTAGATGTATGGCATTCAACTGTGGGGTACGACGTGTGCAACTAATATTGATATACTATAATACAAAGGTTCCAATCGAAAATGCTGAAAACAATCACTTGTTCGCCATGGTATATGCGTAATGAAAATAAGAAAGAAATATGTCTAAACTCCAAGATTACCCAAACCCAATTGTAAATTCTTTAATACATTTCTACGAGCAAACACGCCTTTAAAGAAGAGATATACCTGCGTACTAAAGAGCAAGGTATCACCAAAACAGCACAATCACTTGTTTGAGCTTGTCTAGTTATACTCTTGCAACCAGTTGTTACAGATTATTATACAAGTAGTTTTGTTCACGTAACGGTTGTACGTATCACCTAAAACTAAACGAGAGTTATCTTAATACATAAATTTATTGTGTGCGTGTGTAAACTCCTCTTAAGACTGAACTGATTTTGATGAATTTTTTGTATGTGTTCAGGCAGATACGAGGACGTTTCAGATCAGTGGTCGGCATTTCTTAGCACAATTGTGCAAACTAACTTCACACGTACGCTTACGCTCTATCGTTCAGTCGTTGTCGAGCCAGGAAACATCACGCCAAGATTATAGATCAGTGGTTTAGATCAGTGGTCGGCATGAGAGGATCTGTCACTGTGTTGGTGAGCACGAAAAAAAAGTAGCCCAGTGAGAAATTGGAATTAAAATTAAGCAAATTTTATAAATAATTAATAGTATAACGAAAATTAACAAAATGTCTTTTAAGGATATATTCCCTATTATCTTTAAAAGACTTGGAACATAAAAGGCATTGCATGGCACCAAAGGCATTTAGAATCATAAAATATTTCTCGCAGGGCATATTTGGTTTTGCGCTATAGTCTTGCGTGATGTTAATTCGTTGCTGGCAGGGATAATGGGATGCCCAACTTATTCCAGTGTGAGAGCGCCACAAAATAAGCGTTTTTTATAACATTTTCCATTATAGCCAGATCGAAGAAAGTAAGAATTTTTGGGCATTTAAATTAAAATACCTAACATTTATTACGATTGTAAATTATTATATATCGGACTTTTAATATATGGCGAAACTACTTAAGTCCTGTTTTATGCTTTTATAGAATATTAAAACAACTGACTTTTGATCTTTCAATCTTAATAAGGTGAATTAAGCCTGTTAGTTCTCAATTATTAGATGTTTTTAATCATTGGTAAGTGAAAGCTAATGCTACTATGCATCAAATTGCAAAACATTTCATGAAATATATTTAAATTTCGCATTTTTATGATTTTCATTGTTTCACATTTTTTATTAGTGATCTTGAACGGCGGAAACAAATTCCTTTGTTCACATATGTTTTGGTATAATTTCAATCTGGCCGTTCCAGTCATTCCAATTGCAAATCGTCAAAAACCTACTCAATCCAGTGAACTGTCAAAGTTCGGTAGGTGAGCGGCTCTCACATTTCCAGTGACAGGAGAGTTGGGCAACTCTTTATCTCTGGTTGCTGGCCCGAAAACGACTGAACCAGGAATAAAGGGATGTTAAACTTATTCCCGTGTGAGAGCGCCTCAAAATTATCGTTTTTTATAACATTTTCCATTATGGCCAGATTGAACAAAATTACAATTTTTGGGCATTTATCAACCCAATACCCAACATTTAGTACGAATAAAAATTACTAAATAGTGATTATTTATTATATGGAGAAACTATTTACATCTTTTTAAAGAATATTATAACAACTGACTTTTGTCCTTTCAATACCCAATAATAGGACTTAAGCTTGTTAGCTCTCAATCATTAAATGTTTTTAATCATTTTCCATTGAAAATAAAACTATGATACTTCAAATTACAAAACGTTTCATCAAATACCTTTAAATTTCATTGTTTTACATTTTTTATAAGTGGTCTTGAACGATGCAACAAATCCCTCCGTTTACATATTTCTTTGGTAAGATTTCAATCTGGCCATCGCTCGTTTCCAATTGCTAAACGTCAAAACCTCCTGAACTCGATCAACTGTCAAAGTTTAGGAGGTTTTGACGTTTAGCAATTGTTGTCTCACTTCCAGTGAGAGAGGAGTTAAACATCTCTTTATCTCTGGACTGAACGATAGAGCGTTAGCGTACGTGTGAAGTTCGCAATTGTGCTAAGATATGCCGACTACTGGTTTAGATTCACAATTTGGTTCAACACGACATGACTGCACGACAGTGAACTGTAAATAGCGTCGTGAAGCCTGATACATGAACATTTGTAAGAGGGTAGCGACAACACAGGTGCCCATTTTGAATTTACACAATTTCGTTGTTACCATACTACAAGTAATACCTTTCACTTCATTGACATTTTAATATTTTGTTCAAAATGAAATTTTTTAAGCAAAAAATTAGTAATAGGCAGATTTATTTGTTTTAAATTATCAATTGTTATTACAAATGATATAACAGGGTTATTTCGTCCTTCTCTTTGTAAAATAACGTCAGGTTTGAACAATTTTATATTTTACATATTAGTGGCATCCTATCCTCTCTTCTCTCCTCTCTACTGTAGTCATCAAATTTAAAAATATTTTTATATTAGCAAGAGCGACAACTGAGAGCCCGCTGTCGTGTAGTCGTGCAGCTGTCTAAATAACTATGTCCATAACAACGTGTGTTTTAATATTTGAGAAATGTCGCTTGAAGTCTGTCGGTCTATATGTGTTCAGCACATGAAGGGAGCCAAAATGACTCAAGAGAGCAACAGCATGACGATCGCAACAATGCGAATACGGTCTGTACTCTTTAAATAGTCGTCTTGTGACAAGTATACTTTTATACTAAATATCCGTACATATTTAAAAAATATAGGAAAGATAAGTGTTGAAATATCGGAGAGCAGAAATTTTTTTGGTTATTGTTGCTCCGCATTATTGTAAAAACGGTGCATAAATTATATGCCGAAATGGCACAATTGCGATTTCTTTGGCGCCACGATCTAAAGGTACCGTTGGAAAGAGTAATCCGGCAGACCGCGCTACTATCGCAGTATCGAATATTGAATATTATTCTATTTTATTTTTAATTTATCCCGAGAGTTGCGATCAAATTGAGAAAAATATTTCGTAGTTTTGTGTTAATATTATGTGATTTTAAGTCGTGTACACTTGCAAATGAAAATTCAAGGCAACGCACTCAACGTCTTCGTGCTAATACCTTAAGACAACGAGGGGCACGTCAACAAGCGACCAACGCACACAGATAGAATAACCAACGACGAATGCAGGATCGAGCACCACTTAATCGTCTAGCGTTTGAATATGATTCTGAAATAAACTATTCGTCAAATCCATTAATCACGATCGGTAGTATGGAAAAAGAGTGCCAACATTGTCATGATTTCAAGTACAAAGGTGAATCAGAGAACATAAAACATAGAGAAGGTGCAGGTTCGACAGCGAGCATTTGATAAAATTGCGACACTGAATCTCACCACACAACAACAGAATTCACGCTGTGAAATGTTAACATTTTTAACAGTTCCAACATACTCAAACAGAGAATATGAAGAGAAATATTATATGTACGGCATATGATGCCATAGCATGTATGCGCAATCAAGGAATATTGAAGAAAAATATGAAGACACATAAATATATGAATGCATGCTCCTTATGATACTCCCAACACAGTATAGTGATATTTCCATGCTTCGATTTTGCTTTCATAATGTATGCAAATATGTATGCTTTTGCGTTTTGCCGTTGGCATATTGGCATGTAAAAATAATTATGATTAGAGTATAATTTTGTATGAATGCATGCATAGTACTATTTACAGTCAATTTGGACTTGTATATTTCATAATTTAATTTGATTTTTACATAATATACTATACTAATAAATATTTTTGTATTATGTTTGTTGGTAATAGAAATTGAATTTATCTCAACAATATATAAATGTATCGTCTATCATATTAATGTTATTATCTGCCCATATGATTACAAGTATGTATGTACATATATGCATGTGCGCATTCAGAAATTCAAATCATGATTTTATCACTGATCAATATATTACAAGCGCGCGCATTGACCTGCATGTTCATACATTCATGTATACTTATAGTATATGTACATATATTATATTTGTTTACACTTCCGAACAAATAATGCACAAGCATACAAACATACATATGCGTACACATGTGAATATGTCACCAACAAAAAATTGAAACACTGTTCTACAAAAACAACAACTGCCTAAATAGCATAAGCATAGCAAGTCAATATGGCAGCCGAGTTGGCGAAGCCCAAATGTAGTAAATTGTACAGCAAGAACAATTTCATTCATAAAGGCAGGCGCAAAATCCACAAGCGACCTCGCTTCATTCATAAAAACAGGCGCCGCAAGAGCTAAAAATCATAAATTGAACAACTTTCTGATGATTCTTCACAGAAAGAAGTGACAAAAGTGGCAACATAGCCGTTGTCGATTTACAATATTTGTCTATTCTAGAGTATTTTTCCGTGTCTCGCAAAAATCAGCGTCGATATGTATGCACGCTCATACATCTTTATACATATTTACGCTGGTTTGTTGGCGGAGCTGTACAGCGGCAAGGGAAGCGGTGACAATTGGCGGCCATTCGTTTATTTTTTTCGGCACAGCTTGGATTTTCTATCATCACACAAGTGCTGAACACAATGAGCGCAAACTACATCTGTCAAATATTAGAATACACACGTTCTTAGGGACACAGTTATTGAGCCAGCTGCACAACTACATAACTGTGTCCATAAGAACGTGTGTAGTCGCGCTCAATGTGTTCAGCACTTGATTCTTTGACAAAACGTCAGTTTCGGCTATTGGTTGACCGTGACAATGGGGATGCGAAAGATGCGTGCGACACTTGTTATTATGAATGTATGTACATATGTATGTGGCTCGCATTTGCTTTCGTAAACATATATACAAATGTGCCAAGGAAATAATATACATACTGTATATGCCATAGCAATTCTATAGGTGCAAATATGGAAATGATAACGAAATAATGCGAATAAGCATACTATTTCATGAAGGTCATCAATTTTCTTTGAAGAAATGAAGTTCATTTGACAGATCTTCACTTTGTAATAGACGAAATAAATATAACTTTTTTGAAATAATTAAAAAATTAAAAAAATATAAATAAATTATTTTTTACCTAATTTATGACAATTTTGTAAAAAAATTAAAATTTTTATCATTTTTCTGAAAAAATAGTTCATATGACATAAGATAATCACACATATGTGACTCAGAGAATGCTTCTTCTTCTTCTTTACATTCTTTGTGTGACTATGTATATTTTTCTTCAAAGCATTTCTCTTCATTCATTCTCGCATGAATTCAGTCGTTTTACATACATATATTTCTGCCATTGCACGTGCTCAATTCTGCTAAATAGCAGCGAGAATGGTGAAATTCCGTGTCACAATCTTATAAGCTCTGTTAGCCGTCCAATCGAACATCATACAGAATTCAATTTGCACCTTCTCTATGTTTTATGTTCTCTGGGTGAATCAGCTGGTTTATGTTGCGCATCTGGGAGAATTTCGTTGCCACCGCTTAATATACCGCCGGAGCCTTTAAAAACCCTTTTAGCTGGAACTATATCTCAATTGAAATTGTTTTTGCGGAAAATTCCTAAGTTCAATTCATGCGTCCAAATGACGTCATTTGGAGCAACAAAAATTTTCATTATGAAGATGGTCGGAATTTTGAATTTTCTTTCAGGATTTAAGGTCACGTGTGCCATCGAATCAGTACAATGCTTCCAATGCCTGATGCCAATCCAAAATTTTTATAAATTTATTTTATGGGAAATGAGGAGCAACAATCACATACACGCTGCGCTTACAACCATTACAAGGAGAAATTTGGGACATTTTGGAAACGTTTTAGAAAAACCATTACCAATTGGTACAATTGTTCAATACCTTTTCTAAGAGTCTGCAAAACGACAACGTCTTTGTCATTAAAGCAGGCAAAGTATCCTATGGAGAGCACGTAGATGAAGTTGCAGTTGTTATGGCTGGTAAAATACATACGCATACAACGCAAAGATAACACGATGCAAGTACATAATTCACGACAAACATTTGCAGTATCCATTGTAATTTTGGGAAGGAGAAGATGGATATCATTTAAATATTAAACAAAGAAACACAACTTCAATTGCAACTTATAGATTATCTTAAATTTTTTTAAGTCAATAATTTCTGTTTACCTCTTAAATATATTCATTTGCAGGTGAAGAACTGATGAAGACAGTTAGTGCTTTGAACCTTTACGCATATAGGTTGATGATTCGTGCTAATGAAGACAACAACATTCTCCGATGCAGACAACATCATCAATACATTGTGGATATGTATGTAAAAAACGAAAGTGAGAGATTACGATATATAATATAAAATTTAATCAAGTAAAACTTCGTACTTAGGTGTACATTAATTTGCGCGATGCAATAATCGGTAACGTAGATGCAACAATTGACATCAACAACATCGATATTACATATATTAAAATTCTTACTAAACACAGCTTCTACATTTCATTTCATTCATACAGTATATGTAAGTTAAGATAGCAAGTGTAGCCCCATCTGTTTCCTTGGCTGCAGTGAGCGGCTCGATATTTCACCGGATAATAAGAATCATCACCACACAGCGCATGCGCTCTCACAACAACAACGATGCCTTGATCCGATGGAGTATCAATACATCGCGCTCTAACCGCAATGCGGCGCTTAAGAAGTAGGGAAATAATTGTTGCCTCGCTCACTAATCCAATTCAACCCGCAAGGCGTCAATCGGTATATTTGTAAAATGCTTGGTTGGTTGATCGTGAGATTGGAAGGAAAGAGCAGAATAAATTTGACTTGGGAACAATTAAGTCGTGGGTTCTATTATTAACTGGCGCCCAACGTGGGGCCCGACGCTTAGCAATCACCTTAATTCGGCAAGCAGAATTGCCATAAAGGCAGAAGTGGACGGGACTCCAAAAAATTACAGGACATCAGCATCCGTGACATCGAGGGAACATTCGCAGCATCTATTCCAGGATAAATTTAGGTTACATCAGAGTAAATTTGTAAGTAAAAAATTAAAATTGATAATGTGTGACTTACAAGCGGTGCTTAAAATTAAATTTTGAAAATAAAAAGTTTATATTAATACTAGCTGACCCGGCAGCCGTTGTCCTGCCTGAAATTATGTGTTTTGAAATGAAAAGAAAGTTAAATTTATATTGTGTTGAAAATGTTTTATTTTCAATTATTCCAAATATTTTCAATTTTAACGAAGCTTGATAAACAATATTTTTTGGTTTCTGTTTCGGTGCGTAAATCTACAGAGCAGATGGTTTTCCAACTCGTGAGCACGCCACGTATATCCGTCCTTGTTAAAAACATAGCATTTCCAAATTTATACCACACACTTCTAGCGACTATCCTTGTGTCCTATTGATTCTCATCTCAAAAGCAATTTTCACTTGAAACGGAATGCGTCGGAACTGATATGGAAAATTGTAGAATTCTTTGAAAACTGAAAGGGTTTGAATTGAAATGGCAAATCGTTGGAGCTCAGAGGAATTCGTAGAGTCAAGCATTCTGCCCCATTCTATAAGATGGTACGTTACAACCAGTCGGGTTGCATTACACAGTTTCGGTGCTTGAAGATTGCGAAACATAATAACGACAGATTCAACTTTGAGACGCAAATAATGCGGTGTCATACCAAGCCTTTCTAAAGCACTTAGAAATCCCACTTGATAATTCGCGGCTTCGTCTCATTGTCAAGACGATCGACCGATTTGTATGAGCGCAAGTCTCCCGGAATTTGACTTTAAATATTCCAGTTTAAGTCAACAACATCGGTATTTTTGGCAGCTAACATTGCGCGTGCACTTAAGGAATCGTACTTACGATAATTTGGCCAATGTCCGAACATTCGTGATGAGTTCATCTTTCGTGAATTGATAAACGACAGATGGAATTGATATCGAACCACCGGAATTGATCCATTTCCAATTTTTAGACGCGGATTTGAAGGCTGATTTGTCTAAATGTTTACAGCGAAAAGTGTGCGTACTTCATTTTCATTCCAGTGATTAACATGTTCCAGAAATTGTAATTGCTGGCTTACTTCTCCAAAATTTGCACACACCGTACCATTCACAGTACGCAATGACTCAAATAAAGTTGAACAGCGTACATTAATCAATAGCAACCTAAGGTAGAAACAATCGTCGTTTATCGAGTGGATTGTGTAAAAATTGTCCTAATGCATTAGTTGATAACACACCTGGATGTTAATCTACTGGTTAGAGTTGCTTTCTGCGCAACTATTTCTTTCACGATGCATTCCAGGTATAATATCAAGGTATTTCCGAATAGAGCAAGGTTCTCGCACACGGGTCACTGACGAAAGTTGAGAAAAAACTCGTCAATGGTAATTTTGTTGCTGGCGGTGTTTCCACTGGCTGTACTGTATTCTCTGGGTTGAAATACACTCTCCAAATTAACTGCGAGACGCACAACAATCGGAAAACGTTCATGAATTGTAAAAGTAAATATCCTACAAAGCGCTTTATTGCAGTTCACGTATCGACCGTATCGTTCAAGACCAATAACCGCCATGTTGCTTCCTTTGGTGACGTAATTACAAAGGTATTTTATCGATTACACCAAACTGCAATACTCAACATTGATATGAGTTTTAAATGTGAATTACACAATAATGGCGAATATGATACGATCCATGTGTTGTCAGCTTCAATATTCATTCTTCTAGATTGAATGCTGAATTTTCTGCCATTGTCGTCTGGTGAGCCACGCCTATACAGTGGATATCAATCATTTCAAGTTTGAGTTTCCGAAAGAAAAGCACTTGGATAGTGTTTCGTGCATTTATTGTCAGACATACAACCCGAAGTGGGATTGTGGTGTCCGCAAGGTCCATGAACCATATTGGTTTTCATCATTTGGTATAATACTTTATCTTTCTCTGCATCAGGAATTTCCGCAGAAATGAGTTCATCAGTTTGATCTGGTGTAACCACCATCCAAAGAAGAATGTGTGCGTGCGGGTAACTTTTCTTTGCTACTCAACAGAATACATCCAGCATCTAACTGCACCATATATATGTACATATGTACCATATGTTGCTTCAAGATAAAGTCCATTAAACATCGCTGCTGTTGTTTGAAAAGTCGTGCTGTGACATCATGACGATCGCTTGCTGATTGACCGCGTTCCATAATTCCTGGGAGTAGTCGTTCATGTGTCTTGGGCTGCCATACGTTGATGGTAAACGGAACGCCGACCGATATTAGCGCGACCTCTTCGTGGCTTCGTAAGAAATTTCAATCTGTAATTGATCACTTTAGGTGAAAAATAACGTTTTCACTGAATAATTTTCAATAATTTTTCTTTTGAATAGCCGGAATAAAAAAAGCATGCGACCGAAATTGAATGATTCAAATATTTGACAAATAAAAATATTGAAAAAAAAACAAACAAAAATTTAAAAAAAAAATTGTATGGAAAAATGTTACTTTTTGGGAATTTTCCAATTTCCAATTTCCCTTAATATTTAGGAGGATGAAAAATAGATGTTGTCCGATTCTCCACCCTAGCCGATATGCACGCTAAGATTCACGAAAATCGGTCGAGCGGTTTCAGAGGAGTTCAATAACGTACACCGTGACACGAGAATTTTATATGTATATTAGATTGAAAGCTTATATTGAACTGTGTGAACTTGCGTTCGGAAAATTACACGCTCTCGTTTTTATAAGTTAATCGGTTTTTACTAATTTAACTAAATTAACTAGAATACTGGTGATCAGGATAACGTTTTCGCATCTGAAACTGCTTTATAATTAAGAAAAAACTAAAGTTCAAGTTTCAGGTATCAAATTATCCCAGGGGTCCGAACACGAAAAAAACCTTGTTTACTGTGAAGTTATATTAATTAAAACTAAATAGCATTTTCATGGTGAGAAGTTTAAAGTTATCTTAACTAAAACTATTTTTCAAATCACAAAATTAGTGAAGGTCATAGTTTTGCCTTTTTACTAGAATTTCCAGGAGAACTTCGCTCACCGTTCTCGATTAATTATTTCAAGAATTTTTTTTTAGAAACAAAATTACTGGGTCAGCTAACACGACTTTATCGTCATTTAACACTGTCTTAAATTTCAAGGCAATAATTGCTAGGCTCGATCAAACTTACGCAGATAAAAGACCAATTCATGTCTTGGAAAACGAATTAAGTATTCTAAGGCAAGGGAATTTACCGATCTCAGAACACTACGATATGGTAGATAGGCACTTAACACTTATCATAAATAAGCAAATGATGACACACAGCGGGAACGCCGCCCCCTTTGCGATATTTTGTTTTCTTCAGGTCCGAAAGACTTGCCTTCTGCATTAGCTGCTGCTCAGGAGCTCGAGACGAATCATAAGCGTTACGATTTTGTGCAAACATTTGCTATGGGCAACTTAGTAAGACCAGCAATGCCCCGGTACACATTTTCCCAGCCCTATCGTAAGGCTCTCCCACCGAATATAAATAATAGACCAACTGCGATGGACGTCGATCCCGGTTCTTCCGTTTACCGAAATCAACCAGCGCGTCAGAACAACCTGTCATTCCATAACCCAAACAACTACCAATCTCAGCCTAACGTTATGTTGCCACAGCAGCCACATATACAACCTCACCAAGTAGTATTTAAACGCTGTCGGGACCAGTCTGGTTCTTTTCAAAAATCACATCCCAAGGTTCAAAAGGTAAACTATATGCCAGAAGAAGTAAGTTCAGATTTTGACGAACCCGATATTGCGATGACCATTACAGTCTTCATTCGCATATTGATAGTTGCCACCGCGACAACTCAAGTAAAATACGCGCCTCCATCGATCGTTTAGAAAGTGAATTTAATCATTTAAACTAGAATCGCTCCTACCATTCGTCATAACAAAAACAACGAGTGGTCGGGAGCTGAAATTACTAATCGATACAGGGACTTCGAAAAATTTTATCAAAAATCACCCATTCCTTAACGGAATTAAGGTAATGGGAAACCTATTTACATTAAAATCAATAAATGGGGTCAATCTTATAAAAAAAATGTTTGATCAATATCTTTAATCTTAATTAATATAACCACAGTCGATGGTATAATCGGTTACGATTTCCTTAAAGAGATTAATGCGAAAATCGATATCGATGCTGGATACTTACGTCATCGCAGTGGGGAAACCAAACTTCAGCATCTCCGTTGCAATCAAATTAATTCAATCACAATAGAAGCAGATTCTGTCCCGGTCACTATTAAAGCAAAGTTTTATGAAATGATTGATAAAAATTCAAATGCATTTGCACACCCAGATAGAGACCTACCATATAATACGAACGTAGAAGCAACAATTTGCACCATCACCGATGACGCAATATTTTCGAAAAGCTACCCCTATCCAATTTCAGCAGCGGAGTTTATCAACACAGAAATCGAATCTCTTTTGAAAGATGGCATAATTCGAAAGTCGTGTTCTCCTCATAACTCACCGGTCCATGTCGTGACTAAAAAGGGTCTGGACGAAAACGGAAGGCAAAAGCTGCGTACTATCCCCGATCGGTACCCCATTCCCGACGTATCTGTCATTCTGGCAAACCTAGATAACTCATTATACTTTACCACTTTAGATCTAAAAGCGGGTTTTCACAAAATTAATTTGCGAAATAAAGATAGACCAAAAACGGCTTTTAATATCAACAACGGCAAATATGAGTTCTGCCGCTTGCCGTTCGGCTCAAGAAATGCGCCAAGTATTTTTCAGCGCGCTATCGATGAGATTCTCCGTGACGAGATAGGAAAAACATGTCACGTCTACATCGATGACATCGTCATCTTTTCGCCTGCCGATGAATCGCATTTAAATCATATAAACCACATTTTAATGAAACTAGAGACAGCAGGTATGCGAGTTTCACCAGAGAAATCCAAATTTTTTCAGACAGAGGTTGAGTTTTCGGAATTTTTGGTTTCTCGAAATGGTATTAGAACATGCCCTAAGAAAATTAATGATATTAGGCCTTGCAGGATACTATCGTAGATTTGTTAGGGACTACGCTGCTATAGTTAGGCCATTAACTAAATATTTGCAAGGCGAAAATGGGCACGTCGCAGCTAGTAAGTCAAAAAACGTTCGGATAATACTCGATTCGGATTCAAAGCACGCTTTAAAAAAAATTAAAACTATTCTGGCATCTGAAGACGTTCTTTTACTGTACCCAGATTTTAATAGGCCTTTTGAGTTGACTACTGATGCTTCATCGAATGCGTTAGGAGCTGTATTGTCACAGAATAATAGGCCTATTACGATGATCTCGCGTACGCTTTCCAAAATTGAGCGAAACTACGCAACAAATGAACGCGAATTGCTTGCTATAGTATGGGCGCTGAAGCCCCCTCGGCATTATCTTTATGGTGTTAAGAATATTCACATTTTCACAGATCACCAGCCCCTTATATTCGCTATTTCAGAAAAAAATCCGAATTCAAAAATGAAGAGATGGAGTGCATTCATCGAGGAATTCGCGCCTATATTTCATTATAAGCCAGGGAAGGAGAATAAGGTAGCTGATGCTCTGTCCAGACAGTTTATTAATAACTTAAGCGATTCAATAGAAACAGCGCATAGCGAAGAGTCTTATACCAACTTCATAGAAACAATAAAGTATCCGTAAACCAATTTAAGAACCAACTATGTAATATTAACAAAGGGTCCGTCGTTAAACAAAAGTACAACAATTGTATTCCAAAAATACGTTCGTCATAAAATTTGTTATGATAAGTCCGAAAATCTAATACAATGTCTAAAAAGTGTAATAAATCCAAATACCATCAACGCAATTCACTGTGATCTGACAATCCTAGGGGAAATACAAAACCGTCTAGTTTCTGCCTTTCCTGGTATAAAATGTCGACATACCGAAATATTCGTAATTGACTTAATCAACAAAACTGATCAACAACAGAACATAACCGAGCACATCGCTGCCTACAAGAAAATTTCAAACAAATAATAAGCGATTATTTTTTCCCGAATATAAAAAATTTGTTAAAATCCATAATTTCGAATTGCAAAATTTGTTTAAAAAATAAATATCAGCACTTCTTAATATGTATCGACAAATTTTCCAAATACGCGGTTGTTAAACCTATCTCCTCACGATCCACGATAGACATTAAAGAAGTACTGCTCGAAATATTACTGATATTTAAAAACACTAAAACAATTATTTCAGATAACGAAAAAGCTTTTCATTCCATGACAATACAAAGTTCAATCTTTCAATTGAACAATTTTTCATCCCGGCGTTACACAGTGAAAGTAATGGGCAGGTTGAAAGATTCCATTCAACGTTAATGGAAATAGCCCGTTGCATCAAACAGCAACAGCAGTTGTGCGAGACTATAGACCTCATATTATTAGCAACACATAAGTACAACAACAGCATTCACTCCACAACCAATGCCAAGCCAATTGATGTTTTTCAAAACTGTTCAAACGAAGAACTGAAAGTAATACGCGAAAAAAATGCTTAAAGTGCAAGATTAAATAAACGAAACGAAAATAAAACGATGAAAACATACGAATCAGGGGAGAGGGTGTTTTTGAAAAGGAACAAACGGTTTGGGAATAAATTTGATAAAATCTATGTAGAAAGAGTAGTGGAAAGAGATTTGGATACCACGGTTCTGATAGACGGGAAAAAAATCCATAAAAGTAATCTCAGATGATATTTTCCGTTCACGCACACGTTCGCAAAAAAAAAAATAAAAACTTCTTCTTCTTAATTGGCGCAGACACCGCTTACGCGATTGTAGCCGAGTTAACAACAGCGCGCCAGTCGTTTCTTCTTTTCGCTACGTGGCGCCAATTGGATATTCCAAGCGCAGCCAGGTCCTTCTCCACCTGGTCCTTCCAACGGAGTGGAGGTCTTCCTCTTCCTCTGCTTCCCCCGGCGGGTACTGCGTCGAATACTTTCAGAGCTGGAGTGTTTTCGTCCATTCGGACAACATGACCTAGCCAGCGTAGCCGCTGTCTTTTAATTCGCTGAACTATGTCAATGTCATCGTACATCTCGTACAGCTCATCGTTCCATCGAATGCGATAGTCGCCGTGGCCAACGCGCAAAGGACCATAAATCTTTCGCAGAACTTTTCTCTCGAAAACTCGCAACGTCGACTCATCAGTTGTTGACATCGTCCAAGCCTCTGCACCATATAGCAGGACGGGAATTATGAGTGACTTATAGAGTTTGGTTTTTGTTTGTCGAGAGAGGACTTTGCTTCTCAACTGCGTTGGATTTCTAGGCTGACATTGTTGGTGGTGTTTACGCTGGTTCCAAGATAGACGAAATTATCTACAACTTCAAAGTTATGACTGTCCACAGTGACGTGAGTGCCAAGTCGCGAGTGCGACGACTGTTTGTTTGATGACAGGAGATATTTCGTCTTGCCCTCGTTCACTGCCAGACCCATTTCTTTTGCTTTCTTGTCCAGTCTGGAGAAAGCAGAAGTAACGGCGCGGGTGTTGAGGCCGATGATATCAATATCATCGGCATACGCCAGCAGCTGTACACTCTTATAGAAGATGGTACCTTCTCTATTTAGTTCTGCAGCTCGAACTATTTTCTCCAGAAGGAGGTGGAAGAAATCGCACGATAGGGAATCACCTTGTCTGAAACCTCGTTTGGTATCGAACGGCTCGGAGAGGTCCTTCCCGATCCTGACGGAGCTTTAGGTATTGCTTAACGTCAGTTTATTCAGCTGTATTAGTTTTGCGGGGATACCAAATTCAGACATCGCGGCATAAAGGCAGCTCCTTTTTGTGCTGTCGAAAGCAGCTTTGAAATCGACGAAGAGGTGGTGTGTGACGATTCTTCTTTCACGAGTCTTTTCCAAGATTTGGCGCATGGTGAATATCTGGTCGGTTGTTGATTTTCCAGGTCTAAAGCCACACTGATAAGGTCCAATCAGTTTGTTGACAGTGGGCTTTAATCTTTCAAACAATACGCTCGATAGAACCTTATATGCGATGTTGAGGAGGCCAATCCCACGGTAGTTGGCGCAGATTGTGGGGTCTCCATTTTTATGGATTGGGCATAGCACACTTAAATTCCAATCGTTGTGCATGCTTTCGTCCGACCATATTTTACAAAGAAGCTGATGCATGCTCCTTATCAGTTCTTCGCCGCCGTGTTTGAATAGCTCGGCCGGCAATCCATCGGCCCCTACCGCTTTGTTGTTTTTCAGGCGGGCAATTGCTATTCGAACTTCTTCATGGTCGGGTAATGGAACGTCTGCTCCATCGTCATCGATTGGGGAATCGGGTTCGCCTTCTCCTGGTGTTGTGCATTCACTGCCATTCAGCAGGCTAGAGAAGTGTTCCCTCCATAATCTAAGTATGCTCTGGGCATCGGGGATTAGATCACCTTTGGGGGTTCTACAAGAGTATGCTCCGGTGTTGAAACCTTCTGTAAGCCGCCGCATTTTTTCCTAGAATTTTCGAGCATTACCCCTGTCGTCCAGCTTATGAAGCTCTTCGTACTCACGCATTTCGGCCTCCTTCTTTTTCTGTCTACAGATGTGTCTCGCTTCCCCCTTCAACTCTCGGTATCTATCCCATCCCGCACGTGTTGTGGTCGTTCGTAACGTTGCGAGGTAGGCAACCTGTTTTCTCTCCGCTGCGACACGGCACTCCTCGTCGTACCACTTTCCGAAAACCAATGGTTTCGGTTGCAGCTGTACGTAAGGAGTTTGAAATGCCGTCCCACAGTTCCCTTATACCGAGTTGTTGACGAGTGCTCTCAGAGAGCAGGAATGCAAGCCGAGTAAAAATCGTTCGGCTGTCTGTTGTGATTGCAGCTTCTCGACGTCGAACCTTCCTTGTGTTTGTTGGCATGCGTTTTTTGCTGCACAGAGGCGGGTGCGAATCTTAGCTGCAACAAGATAGTGGTCCGAGTCGATGTTAGGACCTCGGAGCGTACGCACATCTAAAACACTGGAGACGTGTCTTTCGTCTATCACAACATGATCGATCTGGTTGTTAGTTTTTCGATCCGGAGACAGCAAGGTAGCTTGATGAATCCTTTTATGCTGGAATCTAGTACTACAGATAACCATATTTCGGGCCCCGGCGAAGTCAATCAGCCTCAACCCATTTGGGGAAGTTTCATCGTGGAGGCTGAATTTACCGACCGTAGTGCCAAATATACCTTCTTTGCCCACCCTGGCGTTAAAATCGCCAAGCACGATTTTGACATCGTGGCGGGGGCAACTCTCATAAGTGCGCTCCAAGCACTCATAAAAGGCATCTTTGGTCACATCGTCCTTCTCTTCCGTCGTGACGTTGGCGCAAATCAGCGATATGTTGAAGAACCTCGCTTTGATGCGGATTGTGGCTAGACGTTCATTCACCGGAGTGAATGATACTACTCGGCTACGAATTCTCTCTCCCACCACGAATACCACACCAAACTTTCGCTCCTTTATATGGCCACTGTAGTAAATGTCACAAGGACCTACCCGTCTTTGTCCTTGTCCCGTCCATCGCATTTCTTGGACGGCGGTGACGTCAGCCTTTATTTTTGCGAGGACATCAACCAGCTGGGCAGCGGCACCTTCCCAATTAAGGGTCCGGACATTCCGGGTGCATGCCTTCAAATCGTAGTCCTTATTTCGTTTGCCGTGGTCGTCATCAAAAGGGGGGTCTCTCATCCGAGGCTGGTTGTTACTATACATTGGGGGTGTTTTTTTTACGTGGCGGGTCCTACACCCTGCGCACAACCCTATGTAGGGGATATTTCGCCTTCTCACTTTAGCTCGCCTTCAAGCGGATGTTCTTAGGCTACCCAGAGGATACTTGGTCAAAGACCGGAAGTAGTGAGCTGCTTGAGCCATGTGTAAAAGAATCGTTTCTGGCCACTCCCAAGTGAATGGCGATCAGAGAACTTTCCTCACTTGCGTGAACTTCTACACATGACTCCATCCTCCTAAACCCTTACAAATAAATCCAAATCATAATCAACACATATCAATTTTAAATTTTTACATTAATATTTCCGAAAAGAGTTTGTAATTAAGGAAAAAGTTGTGTCATTTATCTAAATTATCAAGTAAAATGTTAAACCATATTATCAACTATTCATAGAGTAATAATTAATTGAATTTGTTACACTGTAATTTAAAATATTATATTACGATCAACCAAGCCAACTACCAACTACCAATACTTTACAATACCAATCACAATTTTTTAACAACATTATGAAGTGCGCCATGCACCATACGACACCATTTGAATACCCCTGCCAAAGCTTGATGGATTACCGCAACAGGGACGTTTCGGACTTGAGAAGGAGGGTAGTTAAGATAGCAAGTATAGCCCCATCTGCAATTTCCTTGACTGCAGTGAGCGGCTCGATATTTCACCGGATAATAAGAATCATCACCACACAGCGCATGCGCTCTCACAACAACAACGATGCCTTGATCCGATGGAGTATCAATACATCGCGCTCTAACCGCAATGCGGCGCTTAAGAAGTAAGGAAATAATTGATGCCTAGCTCACTAATCCAATTCAACCCGCAATGCGTCAATCGGTATATTTGTAAAATGCTTGGTTCGTTGATCGTGAGATTGGAAGGAAAGAGCAGAATAAATTTGACTTGTGAACAATTAAGTCGTGGGTTCTATTATTAACTTGTACACATACTCACACGCTATAGATTGATTGAATTGTGATGTATGTACCTGTAATGAGGTTAGACGTTGTAATAAATTTTTAATAATAACTTTCATCAAACGGTCCAGATTGTTACAGTTTATTGAAAAAAGTTTGAAATTTTCGGATTAAAGACGGACAACGTTGGGTCCGCTGGTATATATACATATAAATTATCAGGATGACGAGAAAAATTGAAATTCGGTTGACTGTCTGTCTGTCCCTCCGCCCGTCTGTCCGTGCAAGCTGTAACTTGAGTAAAAAGTGAGATATTTCAATGAAACTTGGTATATGGGTTTCGTCCACAAATAACCGAAAACGTATAAAGTGCCATAATTAAGCACCAAATTAAGATATAAGACTGTAAAACTGTTGGTACGGAGGAGCGCAGTAGCAAGGGACAGTGGGAAAAATTTTTGGAAAAAGTGGGAGTGGCCCCGTGACTTATATTGACAGTGTGAAATTGAATGAAATTGGAAGATAACCCCACTCACTCTCCATATAACGGTACTGTTAGAAACTACTATAAGCGCGATAAATCAATAACTAAACACGCCAGACACATTAAATTTTACCAATAATATGATATGAAAAAGCCTTACGGGAGCTGGTATGAAAGTTGGACAACATGCGTGTCACCACCCACTGTTTGACGAAATCACATATCTCGAGACCCGACCAACCGATTTCGTTTCACAATTTGGTACGCGACATTCTTCTCACATCGGAACACAACCACGCCTATTTCCCATATAGCACAATCTTAAATTCCACTTGAGTCGTCCAGTTGCCAGTACACAAATCAAGAAACAATTAATATAACGGAATACAGCTTTACACGAATAATGTCATTAGTGTGTGCCACCTTATGACCTAAAATGGTTTAAATTATATAAAAACTGTTTAAGCCCCTAGGTACCGAACATTTAGACCCCGTTGCCTATAGTTGACTTTTGATCGAAAATGTCTGTCAATGTGTGATATATATAACTGAAATAAAGGGTTAATCCTTCTGTTAAAACGCTATAGTATCTGTATTTCAAAAATGGGTTGAGTCGGACCAATACTTCCCTTATCGCCCATATACTTAATATAAAAATTTTCAAACTGCGGGGTGACTTTGTACCCCATATATCGGCCAATATGTGAGCTATCCCAATGAAAATAAAATAGCGTGTTTTATTTAAAACAGTGTATTGATGTACCTAAAATAGATAAATTTGAGGCTTTGATTGTTGCAATTTTCAAGAGTATAAAACGGTTGCACCCGATCTTTGCCATTCCTTACTTGTTTGTAAATATGTTTAACATCTGTGTAAAAGTCAACAATGACATATACTTTTGCTCTTACCTTGAATATGACAATCAACGTAGAACTCATTACTGCCTTGGAAGACTAAATCCTTGTTTTCGATTGAAGTAATAAGAGGTAGCTCCCATTGGATCTTTTTTCGTTCCGAATGATACCAGATGAAAATACTGTCACATATTTCACGGCATATCCATCTTCGAACTTTAATTCCCTTACGATCTGAAATTTCAATACGAACAGTTAGTTTTCATGTACTATTTCAACTAAATATCGTTCTTGGTTTTTTGATCATATGCAATTACAATTTTAAAAAACTAATCAAATCGATCAAAAATGTTCGCTAAGTTCAGCTGTTCGATAATTGTACTTTATCAGTTTCATAAAGGCACGGCAACAGTTATTAGGAAATGGGCAAGTTCAGTAATTATTTTTCAATTTATATTTCATCTTCACAAAATAATCATTATATTTGGATGTTTACACAGGTCACAGTATTCTGCATTTATGCAGTGAATTCTGCATAATTTTTACGCAATACGTGCGTTCCAAAGAAAACAGGTGAGCCTAGCCAATGTATAGGAATAAATTCAAAATAAGGTGGAACTCATATAATACCAAACTCTAGCAGTAGTCAGCACTCAAATAATGAATTACTGGTACATTTAGAACTGCTTGCCTACTCCGCAGGATGGATGTCTCTCCCAAGTCCTTTAAACAGGCTAAGCTATTTAATATCAAGAAATGTGTTAGGTTAAGCAAGCAGTCAATAGCAAGACTCCCGGTGTAGTATAACTCGGTTAACAGCATTTGGGTACCCAGTCATATAAGAATAAAAAGAAATTTAAAAGCAGACGAACTGGTCCGCTCGGGGTCTGGATACACAATTCCCCTAAATTGCCCAGATCATTAAACTCATTCAAGTTCCATAGTTAAATAAGTTAAAATTTTCTAACAGAGGATCGCAGTAGAAAGGTGCACCTGTGGGCAAACAAGTTTGAAAAACTGGGCCTGGACCCGTCTCTAAAAAGTTAATTTTACATATCTACTAAACCATTAAAGTTATAACAGCCTAGCGCAAATATTATAAAAATTCCTACCGACAGTGTGAAAATAGAGGATTTCGGAAGATAACCCCGCTCACTAACTATTTAACGGTACTGTTAAAAACTACTAAAAGCGCAATAAATCAATAACTAAATACTGTAGAGATATTAAATTTTACCATCAAGATGGCATGGGAGGGCTTTATTGAAGCTGGTGTGAAAATTGGACGACGGGAGTGTCACCGCCCACTATTTGATAAAATCACATAACTAGGGACACGTAGACCAATTTCGACTATATGGTATCTTCTCATAATCCAATGTCACAATGCAAAATTGGGCGAAATCGAACAACAACCACGCCTGTTTACCACATAGCATAATTTTGAATTCATTTGGTTCTTTCACTTTCCAGAATACTAATAAAGAAGTAATTAATAGACCAGGATAAAAGTTTGCACTAATAAATCATTTAAACTATGCCACATTATTACCAAAAATTGACAAAATCCAAACAAAACTGTTCAAGCCCCTAGGTGCCGAAAATGCGCTCCCAGTACTTATGGTTGACTTTTGACCGAAAAGTCGGTCAATGTATGAGATATATGTATAATTGAAATTCAGGTATAATCTTTTCCTGACAATGCACATTAGGTCAAATGAGCGTTTTTTCTGTGCAAAATTAATAACGATTACAAAATTATGCTATTCAAACCAAAACCTGTAAGGATTTCAGAAGCTGGAGTAACTGTATTATAAAAAGTGGAAATAAACCCTCTAACGACCAAAATTTAAAATTACTCCTTTTGCAGCCATTAATGAAAACAATACATTGTTTCATTTATTATTATATTTTTCATTTGTACTGAAACAATTAATTAACCACTAAATCTAATTCATTATGTAAATTTAAATTAAAAAGTTCCTAAAAAGTTGAAAATCTTCTATGGGTTCGCTGCAACATAATATTTCAATGACTTCAGGAGGAAGTGTGATACGTTTCATCTTTTGAATGCGTTTACTTAAAAAATAATATGGAAATTAATGGATCTGATGTATCGATAGCCCTATTAAATATGTCTAATAGGCTATTGGTGCGGTTGTTTCTATGACCGTGATGTAATCTATCGGCTTTGTATATTTGATGTCGCGATTCAGCAGCTTGTTTTCAAAAAACCCCATGGGAAGTGCAGTATTTTCTATTATTTCTCTTGAATGTATTAGTACTTTATGGACTGTAGAAGTCATTGGCAGCCAGGGATATAGCTCCTGAAAGCGTTTTGCTGTTTGAAAGCAATATATTTCAAATTTGCTTGCATTGATTTCAAACTCGCAGGATAGACAAATCAAAATTATTTTGAAACGAAATATAAGGTCTTCGTCAACATCAGTTATTATAGAAAAAATAGTGTGTTCAGTAAAAGCTCGACGAGCCGTGTTCTCGTCATTTGTGGAACCGAAGCCTCCTACTCTGGGCATATCTACGCGAAGTCCAAGCTTTTTCCAAAAATCGTTTTGAATGTCTACTTTTCTTTTTAAGACAGGTAACTTATCTTCTCCTCGTATCTGCCACTTTTGTATTTTGCATTTATAGCCTAAATGTAATAGAAATTCAAAAAATCTAATCCAACAATTTAGGGGGCTAATTCCAAATTTTAAGGTTTCCTCTTTTGCATGAAATACTTCACTTTTGTAATCACACGTGTTCATAAAGTCCTTAGGTGTAGCACCACAAATGGAACAAGCCTGGTTTGATCTAGTCCCAGTTATAATGTTTAAAACTTCTCCATCAATTAGTATTAAAAGTAATTTAAAGGATACTTCCACAGATTTTCCATCACCAATTGATATTGTTAGGGTTTTCAAGGCATTAATCTCATTTTTTAATTCCAGGTGCTCCTTTAAAACCACTTCTTTTGTCTCTTTTATGTACTCCAGTTTAATGGGACGGCAAAATCTTACAGACTGCGGTATGCGGTTGTTCCAAATTGGTTTACCCGATGAGAGCAGTAACCTTAAGGGAATGACTGTTGTAGCCAATAGAGAGCTATCGCTGCTATTTGACGAACCTGGCTCATTAAATGTTTGCTTAAATTGAGCTTGACCAGTGCTACTATCAAATCCGTAGCTTAATATCAATTCAGAGCTTACAAAATTTGTCTTTTCCGCTTCCATTACAGCTTGAAACACTTCTCTTTGCATATCAACAATTTTTTCAGCCGTATGTTGTAAAATATTTCGCAACGGAACTTTAGCTAGGGTCTCACTTGCTTCTATACCCTCAGGTCGACATTTTAATTTTACGGCTGTAATTTTGCTATAATGAGGATATATGTCGCTGTTCCTTTTTTTGCTTCCATCGCGTATTGCATTATACTGCTCTTTTGAAAAATTATGCTCAAGAAGGAAAGCTAAAGCCTCATCCGCTGAATAAGGAATTGGCTTTTTGGGATCCTCGTTAAAAAATTTCCGCATTTTTGATGGCCTTTTTGGACTTTCCATGCTTTCTTTCAGGACTGCAGCCAGATCAGTATCACCTTGTGTACGAGCCGATGTTGCTGCTGCACGAACTAGAAGATTAGTATCAGCTTTTTCAGCTGATAGGTCTGCGGCTTCTTTTTTTTTCCGAAATCTGATTTGGCGCTGAATGGCAGACGTTGATGTTGCTGCTGCACGAACTAGAAGATTAGTATCAGCTTTTTCAGCTGATAGGTCTGCGGCTTCTTTTCTTTTTCCGAAATCTGATTTGGCGCTGAATGGCAGACGTGGACGTCCAACAGTGGTAGGTAGTGCTTTTTTAGAAATGTCATATAACACAAAATTTGTTTCAGTATTAAGCCACGCTTCATTTTGTTTTTTAAAGGTACGCAAAAAAATGTAATATTTGCGATATATGTTTCTCAATTTCATCCGAAAGTATATTAACTTCAATTTTGCCAACTACATACATATTTTAAAACAGCATCAAAATTTCCTTTTTTTGTGCATTCTTTTCGCCATGTATCAAACAAATCAGCTTTTTTTATGCAGAGGTTTCCTAAACAAAAATAGATAATACTCGTTAAACGCAAAGAATAGCAGTTTAAACAAAATGCAAATAACTCATTATTTATTACTTTATTTATATTATCAATTTGGAAGGGGTCAAATGGGGTCAAAATTTTCAAAGGCTTACAGAAGTGAAAGTTTTAGATAAATTCTACAGTTTTAAGGTTATGTAGACTAATGAATTATTATCAGATATAGCGACATATGTACATATAAGCCAATGTCAATTAATTACATATATTCTTACTTATATGTAGCTTTATTTTCCATTTTCCACTAATGAATTATTATCAACACAATTCGATAAATAGACTCTTAAAGATGACCAACCACTACTGAACTTGCAATCACATTTGTTGAAAGACTTGCATCGATTGACTTTGACGCACACGTGTGTAATGGTACTCTATATTTAGCACAATCAAAAATCTCGCGTCTTTGTTTTGGAGTATTGCCAATTAAAAAACAACAACAACAAAAGTAAAACGGCACTTTGATTCTTATCACTTTTGCACAGAAAAAACGCTCATTTGACCTAATGTGCAATGGTAAGTCTCTGTATCACAAATGAGTTTAATCGAGTCAATACTTCCCGCCTCCACATACCTAATATGTATAAAAATTTTCGAACTTTGTGTCTTAAATAGATAAAATTCGAATATCTGGCTGACTTTACTGCATATGATTGCTGATTGTATGTGAGGTACCTTAATGAAACGCAGGGACCAGTTTTTAAGCATGTGGCATGATAATAGTTAATAACTAAAATCAGATCATCGATACTACCCCATCTACCAAACCTATACTACATGTAATGTGTTGGTCACTAATAACGTATACATAAGTATATCCGATCCTCTGTTTGACATTTTACACCATAAGGTATTTCCCTTACTTTGATTCCTGCAAGTTGCAAGAGTATAAAATGTTCGGTTGCACTTGAAGTTTACCCTTTCCTACCTGTTTGATATTAATTTTTTGTACTCTGTAAACTAACTATTTAACTACTATTTAAGAAATAATAAGAAAATTGATGGTACTAATATCAAATGCTTTTTTATCAATTGCCACACTTTACAATACCCCCTTAAATAAAGTATACTAATTATAACAAATCCTCAAAAAACCTATGGTTTAAAAAAATATTTCTTAGGAAAATATATCCTACAAATAAAATAAATGGGAAAACAAGGACTTCAAGAGCAACTAGTTACCAAATAAATTTTAAATTCGATTTGAATTTTCCATTTTATTGAAAATAAATGAAGCACCAGTCAATCGATGGGATTAGCATAGTACCTCTGAGGTAAGTCGTGCAAAAAAATTGTCGAATTCAGACCATAACTGTTCCTGTTCAGAGATGACTAACATCTGAAGCTCAACTCCTGTATTTTATACCACAAATAGTAGTAAAACTCTGTGTATATTACTGAAACTCACGAAAAATTCTTCTTTGTTAATGTGTGCCTTTGTTAAAACAGGGTAAATTCGAGTTAATGGGGGATACCTCTGGTACCGTCAAAAAAGGCATTTTTCCACTTTTATTATGGGACGAAAGATATCACATCCGATTTTTTGCATATATGTATATTAGGAGGTATTATTGAACTACAAAATAAAAATTATTTTGTGTACAAAAAAAAAACAAATCGGCGGAAATATCAAAGATCCCGTTGATTGACGTAATTTGCAACCGTCAACTTCCTGACTAAGCTTCTTGCCTATAACGAAAAAAGTAAATATTTTTTTTAATAATGGAGCTTTTATCAAGTGCATAGTAGAAGGGTTTTAAGAATTTCGAAAAATTGAGGATGCAGGTCTGGATTTTTTAAAAAGTGCCATTTTTATCTGTGTTTTTCGACATAAAAATAGTTTAACAACTGTCAAAATGCGATTTTTCTCGGAAAAGCGCTCTTCCACGCACCTAAGTATAGAATTGTGTATAAAATACGTTTTAGTTCATGTAAATTGGTTAGATAATTCGCTCGCCATTTTGAAGGTCGGATAAAAAAAAGTTAGTTTCGAGGAAACGAGCTTCAAAGTTTTGGTACCTATACAGCGGATGCAGGAAGTGCAGTAGTCCTGGGCCCTATTTCTTTGCAAATATTCGGAGTAAGCCTATGAAACTTCGGGTCTATATTTTTAAATAGTTTTTCAATTGATTAGAGCGAAAAAAAATTAATTTTTTGGAAGTTCTAAAGGCATTTCCAAGCTTAATTCTTTCATTATCCCCTATATAAGTACTTAAAGTACGAAGTCTAAGTATCTGGTTGAAAATAAATATACTATATACTATACATATGTAGAAAATGAGGATGGAACCATGTGAAGTAGCTCAATCAAATGAGGACCGCCAATCACTATGGAGTAGCCAGAAACGATTACTTTACATACGGCTTAAGCAACTAACGACCTCGGGTATCAAGTTTCCTCTAGGTAGGCGAAACATCCCTTGAGCACTGGGTGTCAAACACGCTACGTAAAAAACCAAGAAAATATAAAAACAGCCTCGATTAAGAGAGCCACCCTCGTGATGACGATCACTGCAAACGTGTTAATATTTGCGACTTCGGGGTATGCACCTTGAATGCCCGGTCAATTAACGGGACGGGACATGGACTGAGTTCTGCAGTGGCCATATATAGGAGCGCATATTGGGTGTGGGATTCATAGCGGGAGATAGATTTCATCGCCGAGTCTCTAGTCCCGGCATTCACCCCTGTAATTGAACGTCTAAACACAATACGCATCATATCGAAGTTTTTCAACATATCTCTGATTTGCGTCCACTCCCCGACTGAAGAGATGGAAGATGTGGCCAAAGATGTCTTCTATGAGCATTTGGGCCGCAGTTATGAAAGCTGCCTCCCCACAATGTCAATATCGTGCTTGGTGACTTTAACGCCAGGGTGGCTCGACTCCGCCGGGGCCCGATGGTTATTTTAGTACTAGATTCCATCATAGAAAAATTCATCTGCCTGTCTCCGGTTAGAAAAGCCACCAACCAGATCGATTATGTTGTGATAGTCGGAAGACACGTCTCCAGTATTTAGACGGGTGCGTACGCTTCGAGGTCTTAGCTTTGACTCCGACCACTATCTTAATGCAGTGAAAATACGCACCCGCCTCTGTGCAGCAGAAAACGTACGTTAGCAAACACTAAGACGTCGAAAAGCTGCAATCACAACAGACAGCGGAACGGTTATCTGCCCGCTTTGCACACTTGCTCTCTGAGAGTACTCTTCACCAATTTGATATAAAAGATCTGTGGAACGACATTTAAAGCTCCTTACGTACAGCTGCCATCCGAAACCATTGGTTTTCGGAAAAGACAAAAGAACAGCTGTTACAAGGAGGAGTGCCGCAGCGAAGAGTAAACATACTGGCTAGCTCCTAACGTTACAATCGACCACAACACGTGTGAAATAGGATAGATGACGAGAGTTGAAGAGGGAAGCGAGACGTATATGCAAACAAAAGAAAGTAATGCTCGAAAATTCAACGAAAAGTTGAAGCCACTAACAGAATTTTTTAAGTCCGGAGCATACTTTTCTACTTTTACTTCTTTTTTGATGCCCAGAGTATACTAAAATTACGTAGGGAACAATTCTCCAGCCTGCGGAGTAGCAAAGCACCAGGAGATGGTGAACCCGATTCCCAGTCGATGATGATAGAGTTCCATTGCTCGACCAAGAAGAAGTTCGAATAGGAATTACTCTTCTGAAGAACAACAAAGCAGCGGGACCGATGGATTGGCGGCAAAGCTAAATAAATACGGAGGCGAAGATCTGATAAGGAGCATGCACCAGCTTCTTTGTAGAATATAGTGAGACGAATGCATACCCGACGACTGGACTTTAAGTGTGCTCTGCGCAATCCACAAAAAGAGATACCCCATAATCTGCGCAAAGATGTTCACCATGTGCCAAATCTTGGAAAAAACCATGACAGCAGATCGACACACACCACGTATTTGTTGATTTCAAATCTGCTCTTCACAGCACGAAATAGGGCTGTCTTTATGCGGCCATTTCTGAACTTGGTATCCCAGCAAAGCTAATACTAACGCTGAGCAACCCAAAGGTAATATCAGGAAGGACTTCTCCGACTGCGGAACAATTATGGTTCTGTGCGCATTGGCAGCGGCGAACACCGCAATCAATGGAACGATATGCTGTAACTGCCAGAGGAAGAGGAAGACATCTACTCCGTTGGAGAGACCAAGTGGAGAGAGACTTGGCTACACTTGGAATCTGCAAGTGGCGCCAAACAGCAAAAAGGAAGAACGACTGGCTCACTATTGTTAACTTGTCTATAGCCGCGTAAGCGGTGCTTACGCCAATAAAGAAGAAGAGGATGTATAAAATGAAAATTATTATATACATATATCTTGAGCTGAGTCGATTTAGCCATGTCCGTTTGTCTGTCTGTCCGTCTGTCCGTCCGTCTGTCTGTATATATACGAACTAGTCTCTCAGTTTTTAAGATATCCTTTTGAAATTTTGCAAACGTCACTTTCTCTTCAAGAATCTGCTCATTTATCGGAACGGCCGATATCGGACCACTATAACATATAGCTGCCATATAAACTGAACGATCGGAATCAAGTTCTTGAATGGAAAACTTTCACATTTGCCAAAGTATCTTCACCCAATTTGGTATAGATTATTTTCTAAGGCAACAATGTAATGTCCGAAAAAATTGGTCAGATCGGTTAACTATAGCATATAGCTACCATACAAACTGAACGATCGGAATCAAATTCTTGTATGGAAAACTTTCACATTTGACAACGTATCTTCACGAAATTTGGTGTGAGTTATTGTTTGTAAAAATAATGTAATATCTGAAGAAATTCAGATCCGCTTACTATAGCATATAGCTGCCATACAAACTGAATGATCGGATTCAAATGGTGGTATGGAAAACTTTTGCATTTGACAAGATGTATTTACGCAATTTGGTATAAATTATTTTCTAAAGCACCAATGTAATCTGTGAAGGGTATATTAGCTTCGGTGCAGCCGAAGTTAACGTTTTTTCTTGTTATCATTGTAACATAGTCGTGCGACGAGCCGACCGTTATCAGTAGTTGTGGTTTTGAAGAATTCTTCACAATACTAATCGTCCTGTGTTAAAATTCATGTGAGGCAGTTATTTTAATGACCAACATCTCCTTAATTGTTAACTAACAATTTTAAATTTCCTCAACTTGAGTTTTGAATGTGGATTTCGTTTGTATCTTGTCCACTTTGTAGCTAACTGACATAATACTGTGATCAAATTGAATTGTGAATTTTTAATTTATACTTCGCGTGTTTTTCAAATTGGTAAATTATTTTTTTAGTAAAGTGATAGTACTGTTAGTAACATCTATGCTAAATTTCACGTCAAAATATTCATTAGTATTTGAGATACGCGTCGTTTTGTAAGGCTCTAAAAGTGAGTTCTTCGATGTTTACTATGTCTGAATTCATTGAACAAAGAAGTGCGATATTGCACCATCTCATTCTGCATTGGTTATTCGTGATCATTTCGCCAGATTTCCAACTAATATCGTTACCTTCGTGTAACATCTGGCTATTCAGCAAATTCATATGATCACTCCGAGGACATCGTTTTGACTCAATTCGGGATATAAAAGCTGAATCGAAGAAGGCGCGATGGCCATCACGACGGATGATTTTTCCAAGTGCTGGGATGACTGAAAAATTTTGGCATAAGTGTATTACAGGGTTTACTTTGATGGAAATGAAATGGACAAAATTCACCTTTCTATTAGTATGCATTTCCTGCCAGAAGCGATATTTTTTCAACACCTTTAAGTGTTACTTCCGGTATTAGGATGCTTCCTAATAAAATGTCTAGTTGAGATGGAGTGTTGCATATGGAACCTGGTAGCATTAGCTGTGAATTCTTTTTTTAACACTTGCTATTTACGTGATATCTTGAAAGCATGTTCTGCGGTAAGTCTTAATTCGCTTCGGTTGAAATTAGGGTAATGAGGTAGATTTGTTTTTTGAGTTTTGGACTACATATCCATCCAATCTCGGAATTTCAAAATGTGATTGTTTTTTTGATATTTGTAGTAAATGATATGAATGAGCGTTGTTTTCCTTGGTATATTACGACTCTTAGTTTCTAACTGTTCTGCTCGGTGCTCGATGGAGACGACTGGTTGAAAGTACCGTACTTATGCAATGCGGTGTCTCTTGGGAATTTGCTGGATTTTGGTTTTCGGGATCTGCTTTTGCAATTAAACCCGTGGTTCTTTTCTTAACCTTCTAACAAGCAAAATTAAAATCATGAACAGAAAAGATTTTGAATTTTTTTTAGGGTAATTAGACTCCATTATCCTCAAATATATCATCATATGATTTTTTGTTAATTTTTTTGTGCTCACAGTTAAAAATAATCTGAAGCCCGCCTCAGAGAAGCATTCCTGGGTTAGGTCAAAATAAAGAAATAGATGTGGTTTCAATTAAAAATTCATTTTAATTCAAAAGAAAAGAAAGGAAGAAAAACAAAAGAAGAATTTCAATAACTAGGGGAATTCAAATAAGAAAGTTTATTAATTTTTGTGATGACAGTTTTTCGTAGTTGAGCAGCATAAATTAATTTACATTTGTAACAAAACCACTGCGTTTCTGAACTTAGGCACAATTTACAATCTCTTATTCCACATTTAGTTTCTTTCCTATGAGGTTTGATGGTGTAAAATTTGGCCTACCAGCAGGGCCGTTGTGTTTGTAAGCGACAAGACCAATTTCTTTACGGAACTCAGGCAACTTTAACAGCTTGTCATATGGAGCTGATAATTTGCAATTTTCTAAATGCAGACGTCGATACAAAAAATATATTATTGCAGTCATATCTACGAAATGTTAAAAAAGCGGTGCCATCGGTTTTCGAGGGTTTGCGTGGATATGGTAATTACCCATAAGTCTATCCACAAAGGCTACTTCCCTCATATGGCTATTATATTCCCGTATAATTTGGGGGCATCCTACTTCATTATGCTGCATTTATTTTCGTTCGAGCGTGCAACTTTGGCCGATTGCTCGTTTTCATTTTCTCTTTTAAATACCTGAATGCCTACGTAAGTTGATACCAATCGGACTGTCTTTTTGTCTTTCCACAAAACAGTGTTAATATCGATTCGCTCGTATCGTGCCCAAGCTGTAGATGGCCGTTGCGGAAAATACATGTACCAATTTTACGACTATCACAAACAATATCTGATTTTACTCATAAATTTCTCCACTTCGACAATTTCTATACATCGTTACCTTTAGATGCCCGTTGCGGAAAAAGATGCTTCAGGTATTTCAGTAATACCTGATAATCTTACAGGTATATCATCCATTGAATTTATATTCAAAGACATATCGGTGATTTGTATAAAAAATCAGTTGCTTGATTCATTTTCCGAATGCACGTAAAAAAGCATGTTCATTTTCCGGAGAGATTTCATCAGGCATATAATTGCGGTCGTCCAATTGATCGTCACTGTTAAAATCACTATCATCCTCGTCTATTTCAACTGATTCCATTAACTGGAGAAACTCTTTATCATTAAGTTTACTTAGATTACATTTCCTACCATTTCTGTGCTCCATTTCTTGAAAAAAATATATATATTTGCGATCAAAGAAATACGTAATAAAAATTTCGCGTTAACTGGCAAAGCCGCCCTGAGGCGGTCTTCGTGTTTGTGTTTTTAAAACTAGAAATACTTTCTATTTTTTAATAAAAAAAATATAAACTTAAAATAAATTAACTTATTTATTCTCAAAAAAATTCTTTGGCATGAATATTTAGACAAAACACTTTTTACTTTCACTTCGAAAATTTTAAAATCGGCGATTGAATTAATTGAACTTTAACACTGAATTTCTGAATTCAACTGATGATAACAACAAAGTGAAACGTCACAATACATTTGTTGATACTAAGAAATGTTGGTGACAGTTTATTAAAAGTCGCCTTAGGGCGGTCTTGCCTGTTAGAAGGTTAAGCCTGCTTTGGGGTGAGCTGGGATATGTGTTGTAATGAAGCATAGAATCAATTGAATTATTTTATTCAATCTTTAAGCATATACCTAAGCAATTTGCGCAAAGTATTCTTGTTCATACAAAATTATTTCTATATGTAATACTCAATTTTTTGAACTTCTCTGAAGATATGAGCTTACGTCCTCTTGTACACTTGTACATAGGACGTATGACGTTGTTCATATGGTGCAGATATAACGACTGATTTTTGAAAAAAGCTTATTGGGTAGTAAGATAATCTTTCATTTATTGTCACATTGGCCATTCCTTTCGTAATGACAGCGAATGCGTCTGTCTCTGGAGATATTTTGTGTCAACAGAACCAATAAAAAATGAAATTAATTGAATATAGCTTAATCAATTCTTCACATTTCACTTTTTAAATTTTTCACTATTATGGTTACTTATTTGTCAACCAATATTTTTTTCATTTTTTATATCTCACTTTAAGAGCTTTACTTTCGAATCTAAATTCTTTCATTTTTGTTTAATTTTTAATATTTATTGTGATTTCAGTTTATTATTTTCTTAATTCAATTATTAAGAACCGCATTGTTAACTAATTTATATTTTTATATGCGTTTGTGTGTATGTACTTCAGATTTAATGACCATGAGAGAGCTCGATACGGTTTCGAAATAATAAGAATAACAAAGGCGAACATAGAAACCCATGAATAAAATTTTTAAAAAAGTAATTTATTAAAACTTTGTGTTTAAATGAGCTAATCGTACCCCTACCATACTACTCTTATGGGGAAAATCTGGCGCACCGCAGTTCAACCACCACACTCAGCAAGGTGTACTAAGCAACAAAAAGGATACTCACGACACATTAAACTTGATCACCCGTCCCACGAGTTAGTACCAATATCAACGACACTTATACACAAGTATATGAGAAACGCTGATAAAGCCAGTTCTGTCCTAATCAAATAAACAAGAGTATCAAACACAAAACTTTGAACTCATACCACACCACACCCGAACGCAAGACATGCATAGGCTGCATGATAAGCACTTGTTTACAATGAATAATAAAATTAGACTTTAGACTTAAGCCACAAAACATGAATATTTTATCAGCTTAACGAATAATATATAACCCATAGCATAATACAAAACATGTTCTTTAAGTATGTGAATTTCTAGAATAAAGATCATATTCTGCAAAAGAAAACATATATTTTTTTAACCATTCATAAGTATATGAATTAACTGGGGGCTCAACCGCTCTTTGCTGGGAAGGAGGAGATCGCATAACAGGACATCGGCATCCTTAAGAATCTTCGAAGCGCATAAAGAAGGGCATCTAAGTCCTTAAGCTGAAATCTTTAGTAAAGAAAGCCAAAATCTTTAAATCTTCCTTAACGAAGACAGACACTCAGAAAATTAGTCAAAGAGCAAACCGGACAATGCCAAATGAGGACATAAATCCTTCAGCTACAGTCCATATCACTCCTGAAAACTACATAATGTCCTACATTCAGAATCAGTTCTCGAAATTGGCCGAAGAAAGGAGAAAGGACGAAGAGTTAATATTACGGATGTTCCAAACTGCAAATCCTAATACTGGCGAAACTTCCACTCCAACAATATACCAAGAAGCCACGATGCAATACCAGAATACTGTGTGAAATACAAGAACACATGAAGAACTTGGCACAACAACCAACAGAAGACTTGGACCCTTATTTCCAATACACATTGACACTGCACAGGGAGCTATTTAAAAATACAGTAGACCTTCCAAAAACAAAAATAAATAACAAATATATTGAACAAGAATCTATAACACAATTTATTAAAGCAAAAACTTAGCATCTAATCAATATCAAAGTTTAATGCAAACTTATACAAGCGCTAAACAAATCGAAATACGATTACAACAAAGTAGTGAAAATAAAAATTTAAGACGACCTATCGAAATCCAAAAACAAAATTTAAATAACTTTTGGCAAAGACAAACTAATCAATATAGAATAATATCACAAAAGACAAATCCTTTTAATTTTAATCCACCACAATGGCAAAATAATAATTTAAACCAATGGTCAAGAAATCAATATAATCAACCTCATAATAACAACTTCAGGCAAAATTAATTTCAACCAAGGCAACAAATGAGGAACAATTACAATTATGCACAACCTCAAAGAATATTTAATTCATACCAACCTCCACAAGACCGCATGGATTTTGACGAACCTCAAAGAGGACCTATATCCTTCAGTGGCTACAAACGAAATCAAAGATACAAAGGATCAACACACACCAACAACCTGTACCTCAGCCAGAACAAACCTTCAGACACATGGAAGAAGCTGACGATACATCGAGTACTTTTTTTAGGCTAAAGGATGGACTACCTTGCCTTATACTCAAAGATGGTCCAACACAAAAAGATGAAAATATCATGATCAACTCAGGCGCTACAAACAACTACATATCAAAAAAATGCAGAATAGGTAAGAGTATATCAATAGATCCTGTATGGACAAAATCAATGCATGGATATTCCATATAGACTAATAAACAAATAATACATCTGTTAAGCCATGATTTACCATTCTTTGAACTAGAAGATATTAAAGACTTTGATATGATAATAGGATTTTGTGGATTCACGTCACTACAATTAAAATATACAAATAAAAACAGAAATCAAAAAATAAATTACACAAATGATAATAAAGATTATGAAGAGGAGATTAGAGAAATAGTTAGGAGACATAATAAAACAGAAAAGTTACCATTTACCACAACGATAGAAGCAACCATTAGGACAGAAAGTAATGAACCTGTTTGGACGAAACAATACCAATATCCGTATGCAGGTAACGATTTCGTCAATTCAGAAATAAAAAAATTATTAAAGAATTATGTAATACAACTTAGTAGAAGTCATTATAATTCACCAGTTTGGACAGTACCAAAAAAGGGTATTGATGAAAATGGAAAACCCAAGAAAAGATTAGTGATAGATTTTCAATAATTAAATTCAAAAACTATAACAGATAGATATCCTATTCCGGATATAAATATGACATTACAAGCGTTAGGTAGAGCTAAATATTTTTCACCGATAGATCTAGAAGAAGGATTTCACCAAGTTATGATAAAAAAAAGATAGGGAAAAAACAGTATTTTCCATAAATGGAGCAAAATATGAATACATACGAATGCCCTTCGGATTAAGAAATGCACCCTCAATATTTCAAAGATGTGTTGAAGATATTCTCCGGGAATACATAAATAAATTTGCGTTTGTATATATCGACGTCATGTTAATATATCCCTCGACATATGAAGAACATATTAAACACATCCAAATAATAGTAAACGCATTACATAAAGCAAATATGAAAATTTCTGATGAAAAATCACTCTTCTTTAAAAATCAAGTCGAATATTTAGGACATATAATAACACATAATAGGATAACGGTAGATCCAAAGAAAGCGGAAACATTAGACAAGCATCCGATACCTCAAACCCTGAAAGAATTAAGGTCATTTTTAGGTATAGCGGGATATTATAGGAAATTTATACAAGAATATAGCAAAATAACAAAACCACTAACATCTACGAAAAGAAAATGAAATAACAAGTAAAAAAATGTGAGCTAAGAAAGAAATTAAATTAGATAAAGAAGCTATAAAAGCTATACAAATAATTAAAACAAAATTAAAAGAACCAGTTGAACTATTACAACCAGATTTCTCAAAACCTTTTGATTTAACTGCAGATGCTCAGAAAAAGAAGCCTATATTTTTTATATCAAGAACATTAACAAAAACAGAAGAAAATTATTGTATAACGGAAAAAGAATTATTAGCAATAGTATGGGCTATAGGAAAACTTAGGAATTATATTTACGGTTTAGCAGATTTAACTATACACACTGATCACCAAGCATTAATATTTCCTATCTCGGACAAAAATCCAAATAAAAACGTAAAAAGATGGAAAATTGTGTACAAGAATCTGGAGCAAAAATAGTATACAATGCAGGAAATCAAAACGTAGTAGCAGATGCACTATCAAGACAAAAAACTAACACTTCAACAATAGAATCGATGCACTCGACACATAGTTCACCAAAAGAAAACTATACATACGCAAAACAAACGATAAATTAATTTAAGAATCAAATCATATTAAACAAAACTAAACGAAATAAAAAAGAAACACAAACCACTTTTCCAAAGTATCACAGACACAATATTGAATATCAAAACACTGACTATTTAACAGAAACCTTAAAAGAAATTTTTACACCTTACTTCAATAACGCGATTAAAATTGATGAACAAGAGCTATTCACAATAAAATCACCACTAAGTAAACATTTTCTAAACTACAAGCTCGTTATAGCGCAAAATCTAGTTGAAGACATAACAGACAAAAACAAGCAATTGGAAATTATAACAAATACACAAACAACGCGATAGAAATTAGACCACAATATTTTTGGCCCGATATGGCGAAACAAATCAAAAACTTTGCACGAAACTGTACAAATTGTTATGAACAAAAATACGAACGCAGACCAACAAAACAACTGATAGGGAGAACACCAGCAACAAATTTACCAGGAGAATCTATAAGTATGGATATATTCCACATAGGAAATAGATCATATATAACTAGTATGTGTAGGTACTCAAAATATTTATTAATGAGAGAAATAGCAGACAAACTCAACACCGTAGACAAACTAGAAGAAATTCTCATACTTACATACCCATATTGTAGAAACCTACAAACCGACAATGAGAGTATATTCACATCGATAACTTGTATGTATGTCACTATAACAGTGGTCGGCATGAGAGGATCTGTCACTGTGTTGGTGAGCACGAAAAAAAAGTAGCCCAGTGAGAAATTGGAAATAAAATTATGCAAATTTTATAAATAATTAATAGTATAATGTCTTTTAAGGATATATTCCCTATTATCTTTAAAAGACTTGGAACATAAAAGGCATTGCATGGCACCAAAGGCATTTAGAATCATAAAATATTTCTCGCAGGGCATATTTGGTTTTGCGCTATATAGCAGAACCAGTGAAAAACGCTACTGCCTTCCTTCCTTTTCCTTCCTCATCGGCAAAATGTGTGAACAGTGAAAAACGTGTTAAAAACACAGAAATCAGCCACCTTTGTTTGTTTTCATTTGAACAATGCTGCCATTGCCCAATATGCATATTTAGTTTTGAGCATATCTTTGTTTTCAATTACAATTTTTTACAATATAAAATATCAAACCTGAAAACAAACTATTAAAAATAGTTTACATATTTATAAATAATAGCATTCGACTCTGATTTTGAGTTATTTTATGAAAATTTCAAACATATTGAACAGATTGAATTATAAAAGTTGATACGGCAAAAATCCAAATGCCGTGAATTCTCACGTCATTCCTCGTCAAAGAGAGAAGGGAGTAACGTTTTTCACTGTTCAGTTACATTGCACGCCCATAAGATAGGTCGTGCCAGCTGACTCGGGCCACGATTTTACGTTTTTCACTGGTTGTGCTAATAGTTTCGCGTGATGTTAATTCGTTGCTGGCTCGGCAACGACTGAACGATACAGCGTAAACGTACGTGTGAAGTTAGTTTGCACAATTGTGCTAAGAAATGCCGACCACTGCACTATCAGGAATAAAGGGATGTTAAACTTATTCCAGTGTGAGAGCGCCTCAAAATTAGCGTTTTTTATAACATTTTCCATTATGGCCAGATTGAACAAAATTACAATTTTTGGGCATTTATCAACCCAATACGAAACATTTAGTACGAATAAAAATGACTAAATAGTGGTTATTTATTATATGGATAAACTATTTACATCTTTTTAAAGAATATTATAACAACTGACTTTAGTCCTTTCAATACCCAATAATAGGATTTAAAATTGTTAGCTCTCAATCATTAAATGTTTTTAATCATTTTCCATTGAAAATAAAACTACGATGCTTCAAATTACAAAACGTTGCATCAAATACCTTTAAATTTCACAAATTTATTTAATTTTCATTGTTTCACATTTTTTATAAGTGGTCTTGAACGATGCAACAAATCCCTCCGTTTACATATTTTTTGGTAATATTTCAATCTGGCCATCGCTCGTTTCCAATTGCTAAACGTCAAAACCTCCTGAACTCGATCAACTGTCAAAGTTTAGGTGGTTTCGACGTTTAGCAATTGTTCTCTCACTTCCAGTGAGAGAGGAGCTAAACATCTCTTTATCTCTGGCACTATACTGACGACTACATATAACACATAATCGTACGCCAACAACTCATTCGACATCAAACCAGGGATAATGGGATGCCCAACTCCTCTCTCACTGGAGGTGAGAGAACAATTGCTAAACGTCAAAACCACCTAAACTTTGACAGTTGACTGGATTGGGGAGGTTTTGACGTTTAGCAATTGGAAACGAGCGATGGCCAGATTGAAATCTTACCAAAAAAATATGTAAACGGAGGAATTTGTTGCCGCTGTTCAAGATCGCTATTAAAAATTTAAAACAATGAAAATCAAAGAAAATGCGAAATTTAAATATATTTCATGAAACGTTTTGTAATTTGATGCATAATAGAAATCATTTTCTATTACAAATGATTAAAAACATTCATTAATTGACAACTAACAGGCTTAATTCACCTTATTAAGTATTGAAAGATCGAAAGTCAGTTGTTTTAATATATCATAAAATCATAAAAAAGGATTTAAGTGGTTTCGCCATATATTAAAAGTCCAATATATAATAATTTGCAATCGTAATAAACGTTGCGCGTTTTAATTTAAATGCCCAAAAATTCTTATTTTGTTCGATGTGGCCACAATGGAAAATGTTATAAAAAACGCTTATTTTGAGGCGCTCTCACGCTGGAATAAGTTGGGCATCCCATTATCCCTGCATCAAGCTGTTCAGTTGAACGCTTGCATAGCACACTGATAGAAATCGCAGCAACATTAGCTAAATAAAATAACACCGATCCAGTAACGGAAATATTTAACGCATCATACGAGTATAATAGGACAATACACTCGGTAACAAAACAAAAACCAGTGGAAGTATTTTTCAATAGGAAGAATTATCCGGATATAAAACAATTGACTGAAAACAACAAAGACAAAATTTTAGATTATCATAATAAAAAAAGAACATAAAAAGTTTATGAACCAAAAAATAATAATTTCGGCACTGTTAAAACGAAGTACAAAAACTGAACAAAAATACTTAAAAGACATAGTTATAGAAAACCGTGAGGACACAGTTTTATTAGAGAGAGGAGGAAGACAACATGTCTTACATAAAGATAACATTCGTAACACTCCTATTGAATTTAATAATAAACATAAAAGCATACACAGTGAGCAATCTAAAAAAAAATTTAAATTCACCGAAACTGACGACGCATACCTATATGAAGATACCGAATATTTATACCAATTATTTAATTTAAGAACAATAATGGAAAAATATAAGCAGATAGAATATAGATCATTTGGCAGGACACAGCGGGATATCTTAAATGAGAGTAGAATCTCAAATTTAATTGAACAAACTATTTCACACTCAATACAAAAGAGATCAATAAACATTTTAGGGACTATAATTAAATTTATAACTGGGACTCCAGATCATGACGATCTTATTGAAATAAAAATACATTCAAATGAAATAATAGAAAATAATAAACAACGAGTCACTAACTCACACTTTGAACAATTCATCTCAAAGGTTCGTCCTCAATCAATTTCTCAAAGCCTGATCATATCAGAAACTTTGAAGGAATTAGAAACTCTATTTAAAACTTTTAACTCTGTAAAGACAGGAAATTACTTGTCTAAATCTTTAAATTTAAATGATATAATAAAAAAATAATAAAAAACGAAAAGTTAGATATTTCAGTTTTAAATGTAATGGAATACTCTACAATAAATGTAATTAGAGTTAAGGATACATATGCAATCATTTATAAATATCCTTTAATAAAGCAAAAATGTAAATTATTTAAAATAACATCGTTAAGCTATCTACATGGCTAATATTTATTAGACAAATATATAGCTCAATGTAATATAAACATTTATTCAAGAGTAAAAGAATGTAAACAATCACTAAATAATTTTATATGAAAAACAAACAAGGCTAATGAATGTATTTCGAAATTAGTGCTAAAAGAAAAAGCAAATTGTAAAACTATTGAAGAAACAATTGCAAATATCACAATATTAGATTATGGTAATATAATATTAGATGGAAAATATGAAATTGATAACGAAACTATCTCAATGACAATGACAATTGATAATTTGGACACTACTCAAAATAATCAAACTACGACAAGTTACTCAAGAAAGAAAGAAACTACACGAACTTCAACAACTCACAGCCAACTTTACATTATAAAAATGAGGGCATTTTTTTATAAGAGAGAGGAGAGTCAATAACGGTATCAACGACACTTATACACAAGTATATGAGAAACGCTGATAAAGCCTTCTCTTTCCTAATCAAATAAACAAGTGTATCAAACACAAAACTTTGAATTCATACCTCACCACACCCGAATGCACGACATGCATAGGCCGCATGATGAGCTTGTTTCCAATAAATAATAAAATTAGACTTTAGACCTAAGCCACAAAACATGAATATGTTATCAGCTTAACGAATAATATATAACCTATAGCATAATACGAAATCATGTTCAGTAAGTATGTGAATTTCTAGAATGAAGATCATATTCTGCAAAAGAAAACATATATTTTTTTAACCATTCATAAGTATATGAATTAACTCGCGCTCTACAGTTAGTAATTCGACAACAGCGATCTGGCGCGCTATCCACATACGCTCCCGTTTAAGTTGGTTACTTAAATAATTGATACATTTAATTTTAAGAAAAATAACATTTGTGTTCAAATATCATTGAACGTGCATACTTATTTAGTAGATCTAAGCCGAAATACTATTAAAAATAAATATCTATTTTCAAATGTATTGAACATACATACAAATGTATTTAAGCAAACATATTCATTTACATGCAATACGCATCCAATAATAAATAAAAGTTATAAATTTACAGATCAGATAACATTAAACACACACACAAAAACAACCTCATATCATGTAGCATAAATAACCCTGCCAACCATGAGCGGTTAAAAAACCAGTGGAACAGTAGGTAGTAAAAATGTGGGTATTTCGCCATAGGCTGCGTGAAGATTCTACCCATTTTTCTCTCCCACGTACGTATACATGTGATCATACATCTCTGTTGCGCTCATTCAGCAGTGTCATATAAAAAAGTATATCTGTCCTGCTCTCATATCCCCAATCGACGGCTGATGCAAGGTTGCATTTTCTCTTTTTAAACAGCTGAAGCAGGCTTGCATTTTTTGATTCCTACTTTTAAAATTTCAAACAAAACTTTTTAATCTTTAAAATTTTTATTTTATTTTATTTTTGACATTATTTCATAAAATTTATTATAATTTATATAAATAAAAATACATTTAATTCAAAGAAGTAATTAATATTTGAAAAAAGATTTATTAAAGAAAAACATTATTGATACCTAAAAATAAAAGACAAATATCTAAAAAAGATAATAATAAAATGAAGGTTATTAATACCTGAAAAGAAATAATAATTACATTGAATTTGTAATATCGAAAAGAAAAAGAAATATTAATTGTATAAAATGATAATAATATCTGAAAGAAAAGATTAATATTATTTGATCATTTAAAATATATAACAATCATTTGTTTTCACATATTATATTGTTTTGTGCAGGCCGCCTTAAACGCATAAAATACATACCAAAATACGGACTTCGCAGTCCAATTTCAAAGTACAAGTTAACAATAGTTAACGTACTGAAGTTCCCATGCTGCCAAAAATTGCAATTCATGCAGTCTGCATCGTTCACTTCATGCGCTATCAAATTAAATGTTTGGTCAGCCGTTGTAATTCGATGTTCAGCTCGTTGCATGAGCAAGGCACATGGGCGTGGGAAATGCTTATTCAAGCAATTAGAGACCGACGCTAACGGCAGCAGCGATGGTAAGAATAGTAAGCTAGCAGTAAGCTTACGAATTATTAAATAACCAGTTTTAGAACGAAACTCAACGTGTTAATACATTTCAAAGTAACTCTGGGTAGTCGACAACACCGTCGCTACCGCAGAAGGAGTTGTAGAAAGTGTATCAAAAACAACTAACACATTTCAAAGTAACTTTGGGTAGTCGACAACACCGTCGCTACCGCAGAAGGAGTTATAGAAAGTGATCAAAACTAACTTACACACACTTTTTTCACATACTTACTTAACAATTTATATTTGCTGCTTCTGATGATATAGCTGCTGCTGCTATTTCTAATTCATTCTGATTTCCAATGCTATAAAAACAAACGAAGTAATTATTTGCAAATTAGTTAAAAAAAATCACATAAAATTCACTCACTTGCTTTCTTGTTATTATTTTACATTGTACATAGTATATAAAACTAAAATACTAACAACAATTCTGGTCTAGATAATTAGAAGAGATATTTAAAAGCTAAATGTTAAGAAATACATTTGCTGTTACTGTTGTCTTACTAGGTCGGAAGGCTTCTTGCGTTTCAACCGGATTTCTCGCCCAGCAGTTTTGATGAGTCTGGAGGCTTCCTCATTAACGTGCTGTCTAAGCCTCAGTTCGTGAGACTTTGCTAATTTGGAGATTTCATTTACCACTGAATTCACGCCTAGATCACGGTGCAGGTCAGCAGATCTAATGTACCAAGGAGCATTAACTAAAGTCCTTAGTACCTTACTTTGAAAGCGCTGAATGCTGGCAATACAGCTTTGACTTGAGCAACCCCATAGTTGGGCTCCGTAGGCCCAAACTGGCTTTAGGATTGTATTATATAATAACAGTTTGTTTCGTATTGATAGCTTGGATTTCCTGCCAACTAGGTGGTAAAGTTTGCCAAATTTCATATCAAGCTCGCTCCTTTTTTTTACATGCTCTTTCCAGCGTAGCTTAGCATCTAAGGTGATACCTAGGTACTTAGAACTGTTATGGTGTTGTATAGGAATGTTATTTATGTAAATTGGACAATATGCCAGCTTTTTCAAAGTAAAGTCGACATGAATCGATTTGGTGTCGTTTAATTTGATGCGCCACTTAGATGCCCACTTAGTAATTGCGTTGACTGCTGTCTGCACTCGTCGACTAGATACTGAAGTTGACTCTCCAGCTGCTAACAAAGCTGTGTCATCCGCAAATGTCGCTGTCATATAACTAGAATCAGATGGGAGGTCACTGGTAAAGAGCAAATAAAGCATTGGCCCCAACACGCTTCCCTGGGGAACAGCGGCTTCTATCAGTTGCAAGTTTGAATATGCATCCTCTTGTTTAATACGGAAGTATCTATCTTTTAAGTACGAAGACATTATTTCACAAAATTGTTTGGGTAGCATGTATTTTAATTTGAGCAGTAGACCCGTATGCCAAACTTTGTCAAAAGCTTGAGACACGTCCAAAAAGGCCGCCGTACAAACGTTCTTTTTATCGATTGTATTTTCTACGAATTTAACGATTCGATGTACCTGGTCAATTGTTGAATGATGGTCACGGAAGCCAAATTGATGTGTTGGTATTAGGTTTTTATGAGCGATTATTGGTTTGAGCCTATTAATGAGTACATTCTCAAAGATTTTAGATAAGGCTGGCAGCAGCGAAATTGGTCTATATGATGTAACAGCGTGTACTGGCTTACCCGGTTTGGGTATCATTATGACTTCAGATACTTTCCAAAGCGATGGCACGTATCTTAGGCCTAAAGCACTGTTTATAATGTTTACAAGTTTTTTTATACAATTCTTTCTTCTTTCTTTGGTAAATTGCGTAATATTTCTCCAGTTATTAAATCGTACCCAGGTGCTTTTTTGAGTCTTCTGTTCCCGATAAGATTTTTAATTTCTTTAATAGTAACAGGAGAAATGCTGATGTGTGGATCCATCTAACTATTTTCACAGTTTATTTCATACCCATCGTTAGGCGTAAATGTGTTTCTCAAATGATTTGCAAATACGGCAGCTTTCTGTTCATTCGTTTTTGCCCATGTAGTTTCGTTTAGTTTTAATGGTGCTACATGTTTTATTTGTTTATTAATATTTCTTGCAGCTTTCCAGAGTGAATAGTCGGTGGACATATCAGCTGTGAGTTTAGCCAGATAAGTTTTGAAGTAAAAATTTTTAAACTCATTAATTTGTGCTCTTAGTTTCGCTGTACATTTATTAAGCTCAGTTTTGAGTGCAGAGGACCTAGTTTGCTGCCATCTCCGTCGAAGCTTGCGCTTTTTATGGATACTTTCTAAGATGTTTTTTGGGTATTTGGTACCACTTAGATTCACGCGGGTATTTGGTGTACTCTTCCACGCAGCGTTTTGAATAACTAAACATTTTCAATTTATACGTACATGGTGATTACTAAAGTAATAAATATAGTTTAAAAAAAACTAAAAAACACGCTTTTAAAACATATCAAACTTAAAAGTGAAAAGTAATTCCTGCATTATTGTGAGAAAAGCGTGGAATGCTCGATATATAAAAAATATTTCACCAAGCACCCCGCGCTTTTCTCACAATAATGCAGGAGTTTTCCTTCATTATTATTGTTAGTTTATACAAAGAATTATTTTTAACTTTTTAGTTTGATATGTTTCAAAAGCGTGTTTTTTAGTTTTTTATATATATATTTATTTGTAATTTTTTAGTTTGATGTGAGAAACCCCAAATTTGTTAAATATGAACTATGACATGTAGTATGGGTTAAGTAAATCGATAATTAGGCAGTATTTAATATCTACTCGTAACCTTTCATTGACTAATTGTTATATTATTTGCGACCAAGTTCTATTGACGACTTTACGAATTATTACTTCTTTCTGTCAACTTTGAACAGTCTAGTTCTTCAATTCTAGCACCGTCCAAAGATCTACAACGACTAAGTGCTACCAGAGAACTTAAAACATAGAGAAGGTGCAGGTTCGACAGCGAACATTTGATAAATTTGCGACACGGAATCTCACCACACAAATACAGAATTCACGCTGTGAAATGTTAACATTTTTAACAGTTCTCCACATATTCAACAAAGAATATGAAGAGAAATAAATACGTACGGCTTATGATGCCATAGCATGTATGCACAATCAGGGAATATTGAAGAAAAATAAGTTCTTTGATATTCCATTTTTAACAGCGAAAAATGTGTACAAATACAGCTCTCTCACATACTCAAGAATGTGAAGAGACATAAATATGTATGCATGCTCCTTATGATACCCCCAACAACAGCATTGTGATATTTTCATGGTTAAATTTTTGCTTTCGCAATGTATGCAAATAAGTATGTATGCTTTTGCGTTTTGCCGTCGGCATTTACATATTGGTATGTAATAATTATGATATGAGTATAATTTTGTATGAATGCATGCATAGTACTATTTACAGTCAATTTAGACTTGTACATATATTTAATAATTTAATTTGATTTTTACATAATATACTATACTAATAAATATTTTTTTATTATGTTTCTTAGTAATAGAAATTGAATTTATCACAACAATGCATATATACATATGTAAATATATCGTCTATCATATTAATCTTATTATCTGCCCATATGATTGCACGTATACGCATGTGCGCATTCAGAAATTCAAATCATGATTTTATCACTTATCAATACACATATATATTACGTGTGCGCGGATTGATCTGTATGTTCATATACATACGTATGTACATACATTCATTTATGCTTATATTTATGTACATATGTATATTTGTATACACTTCCGAACAAATAATGCACAAGCATACAAACATACATATGCGTACACATATGAATATGTCACCAATAAAAATTGAAGCATTGTTCTACAAAAACAACAATTGCCTAAATAGCATAAGCATGGCAAGCCAATATGGCAGCCGAATTGGCGAAGCTCAAATGTAGTAAATTTTACAACAAAAACGATTTCATTCATAAACGCAGGCGCAAATTCCACAAGCGACCTCGCTTCATTCATAAAAACAGACGCCGTAACATCTCCCCGAGCATGCCTTCGCCTACAAGCGTCTTTTTGCGACGATGGCAAAAGCTAAAAATCATAAATTGAACAACTTTCTGATGATTCTTCACAGAAAGAAGTGACAAAAGTGGCGACATAGCCGTTGTCTATTTACAATATTTGTCTAAAATATTTTTCCGTGACTCGCAAAAATCTGCGTCGATATGTATGCACGCGCATACATCTTCATACATATTTACGCTGGTTTGTTGGCGACGCTGTTCGAGCAGCAAGGGAAGCGGTAATAATCGCAATCGTTTGTTAGTTTCTTTCGGCACAGCTCGAATTTTCTACCAACAATATAATGTTGTGGCGCTTTACCGTCGCGTCAGCGTTTCGACACATAGAAGTACTGAACACAATGAGCGCGACCGACTGCAAACGAATATATTAGAATACACACGTTCTGAGGGACACAGTTATTGAGCCAGCTGCACAACTGCATAACTGTGTCCATAAGAACGTGTATATTTGACAGATGTCGCTTGCAGTCTGTCGTGCTCAATTAGTTCAGCACTTGACTCTTTGACAAAACGCAAGTTTCGGCCATTGGTTGACCGTGACAATGGAGATGCGAAAGAACCGTGCGACACTTGTTACTATGAATGTATGTACATATGTATGTATATATATGGCTCGCATTTGCTTTCGTAAACATACAGAAAAATGTGCCAAAGAAATAATATACGTATGTACATATGCATGTGTCATAGAAATTCTATTGGTGCAAATATGGAAATGATAACGAAATAATGCGAATATGCATATTTCGTGAAGGTCATCAATTTTCTTTGAAGAAATGAAGTTCATTTGACACATCTTCGCTTTGTAATAGACGAAATAAAGAAATATAACTTTTTTGAAACAATTAAAAAATTAAAAAATAAAATTAATTATTTTTTATCTAATTTTTTACGATTTTGTAAAAAACTAAAATTTTTACAATTATTCTGAAAAAAAATGGTTCATATGATACAAGATCACGCATATATGTCTCAGAGAATGCTTTTTTACATTTTCTGTGTGATTTTGTACATATTTTTCTACAAAGCAATTCTCTTTATTCATTCTCGTATGAATTCAGTCGCTTTACATATATTTCTGCCATTGAACATGCTCAATTCTGCTAAATAGCAGCGAGAATGGTGAAATTCCGTGTCGCAGTTTTATAAGCTCGGTTAACCGTCCAATCGAACATCATACAGAATTCAATTTGCACCTTCTCTATGTTTTATGTTCTCTGGCTGAGTTGAGCCAGAGAACTTAAAACATAGAGAAGGTGCAGGTTCGACAGCGAACATTTGTTAAAATTGAAGTAAGGAATTCACCTCACAACCACAGAATTCACGCTGTGTAATGTTAACATTTTCAACAGTTCTCTCACATACTCAAACAAAGAATATGAAGATAAATAAATATATGTATGTATTTTCGGCACATGATGACGTGGCATGTATGCCCAAGCAGAGAATATTGAAAAAAAATAAGTTCTTTGATATTTCATTTTTAACAGCGAAAAATGTGTACAAATACAACTCTCTCACATACTGAAGAATATGAGGAGACGTAATTATATGTATGCATGCTCATGATGATACTCCCAACAACAGCAATGTGATATTTTCGTACTCGAATTTTTGCTTTCAACTAGGGAATCACAATGTATGCAAATATGTATGCTTTTGGGTTTTGCCGTCGACATTTCCAAAACAATTATAATATGAGTATAATTTTGTATGAATGCATGCATAGTAATATTTACAGTCAATTTGAACTTGCATATTTAATAATTTAATTTGATTTTTACATAACATACTGTAATATACTAATAAATATTTTTGTATTATATTTCTTACTAATGTAAATTGAATTTATCACAACAATATACATATAAATACATGGTCTATCATATTAATCTTTTTATCTGCTCATATAAATGTACATATGTATGTTTGTATACGCATGTGCCATTCTTTTCAGAAATTCAAATCATGATTTTATCACTTATCAATATATTACAAGCGCGCACATTGACCTGCATGTTCATACATTCATATATACTTATAGTATATGTACATATATTTGTATACACTTCCGAACAAATAATGCACAAGCATACAAACATAGATAATATGGCAGCCAAATTGGCGAAGCCCAAATGTAGTAAATTTTACAACAAAAACGATTTCATTCATAAACGCAGGGGCATACTCCACAAGCGCTTCATTCATAAAAACAGACGCCGTAACATCTCCCCGAGCAAGCTCATACGTATGCATTCATACATATTTACGCTAGCTTGTTGGCGACGCTGTTCGAGCAGCAAGGGAAGCGGTAACAATCGGCGATCGTTTGTTAGTTTCTTTCAGCACAGCTCGGATTTTCTACCAACAACACAATGTTGTGGCGCTTTACCGTCGCGTCAGTGTTTCGACACATAGAAGTACTGAACACAATGAGCGCGACCGACTGCAAACGAATATACAGGTATCCCTCGAATAGCACGGTACTTGAGTTGCACGAAATCTCGAATAGCACGGTTAAAAATTGCGACAACCCTCGAATAACACGGAGTTCGAATTACACGAAGTCGGAAAATTCCTGTTAAAAATTGAGTATAATTTTTCTTCGAACGACTGTTTGTAGTATGACGCAATAATGCATTTGAATCAGTGGTTGAACATATGTAATTTAAAAATCATTGCGTTTATAAAATTTTACCTTTTAAATTTTTAAGTTTCCCTTTTCTAAATTGAATGAATTTTGTTATTTTTGTACAACTGAAATTTTATAACTAAAAATAAAAAAAAAATTCTTATTTTTAATGTTTTCTTAATTAATCTTTGGAACCAAATGTACAAATTTGTATGGATCTCGAGTTTCGAGTTGCACGGTTTTAAATAGCACGGAACGGTATCTCCAAAATTGTATGATTTATTAGTATCAAATAACACGATTTCGATTAACACGGAACCAATTAACCGTGTTATTCGAGGGATACCTGTACATATGTATGTTAATACAAGGTGTTCCAAAGTAAAAAGGACTTAAAAAAAACAGAACAAATGGTTTTTTCGGCAAAATCAATTTATTTTATTCTGCTTCAATACGGGGAGTGGTCGAATGTTGAATTCTGAGCAATTTTTGGTCGTCAGTCAATTTGTGCGGACCAAACCTTGTACACACCTTTCGTAAGCCCAAATGTTTTGTCAGAATGCGTCAAATCGATGTTTTGGAGATGTTTAATACCATTTCCATGAATTTCAATGATGATTTCGGCTGATTTGTGATGAATTCACATACAGTTTCGATGGAGTTTCCGGTGATCACGGATTTTGATTGGCCCACATTTTGATCGTCATTTATGTCCTCACGATCACTTTGACAACGTTGAAACCACTCGTGCACTCTGCTATGATAGGCAATCATCGCCATAAACTTGTATCATCGGTGAAACGTTTCGGTAAAAGTTTTGCAATTTTAAAACAAAATTTAATGTTGGCTCTTTCTTCGAAGCTCATTTTCGCACCGACATAATAACATACTGACATTTAAAAACGCAATAACTTCACTTCCAATCAATGAAATGTCACTGGACAATCGATAAAGATAGCAGATTCTAACGCACGAGTCGACATATAGATGGCGCCACCAGGGGTTGCTAGACTCAAAAAAGTCCTGTTTACTTTGGAAAGCACCTTGTAGACACAGGGTGAGAAGAAAATTATGTAAGTATTAAATATCCGTGTGCTAAAAATATAAAATTACAAAAACCAATGAATACAAATACAGCACATGGTAATTCATTTGTAACCCACAAAAGGGAAGTAAATTTATTAGAATTCGACATGGAATTCTTCGAGTTTAGGGAAATTAAAATATGTTATAATAGGAATGAAAGGCTTAAAACAAATGAAAGCCGCTATTGATGTTAATAATTATTCATTGAACTTTGCAAAACCACAAGAGTCAAAAAATTTAAACTACACAATAGGAGAGAAAGGATTTGAGAAAGAAATTAAATAACTATTGTGTCAAAATAATACAAATAATGATACGGTAGTATGTATTGACAGTAGAAGCAGAAATTAGGGATGAAACCGATGAAACAGTCTGGGTAAGACAATATCCCTATCCATAGACCGATAAAGGATTTGTTGAAGAAAATATTAATAAATTACTAAAAAATAAAATTATACAGCCAAGTAAAAGTCCGTACAACTCACACCAATCTGGACTGTGTCCAAGAAAGAAAGAGACGAAACAGGGAAAGCTAAAAGGAGAATGGGTTTGGTTTCAAAAATTGAACAAACTAACCATCTCAGATAGATATCCAATTCCAGGTATAACAGTGATGTTACAAAACCTAGGAACAGTTAATTATTTCACTACACTTGATTTAGAATAATTTTTCCACCAGATTAGAATCAGAGAACAGTATAGAGAAAAGACGGCATTCTCAATTCACAGCGCGAAATCCGAATTCCTATGTTTACCACATGGCTTGAAAAACGCACCCTCTATATTTCACAGATGTGTAGATGATACCGTAGACCGTACATTGGCAAATGCGCATACGTATATATAGATGATGTCCTGATATATTCGGCCACATCCGAACAACATATGAAAGACATCACCAATATAATACAGACGCTCCATAAAGCCAATATGAAATTCTCAGACAATAAGTAACAATAGTGTTAATAAGCGATTGGCTCGAAACTAACGGACTGAACCTAGCGGAGAGCAAGACCGAAGCGGTACTCATCACTGGCAGAAAAGTCCGTGAAGTTGCCACGTTCAATGCAAAGGGATTAAGCATCACGACACAACCGGCAATTAAATATTTGGGAATCATACTCGATGCAAGGATGTCCTTTAAAGAACACTGGGCGTACACAGGCGAAAAAGCTACAAAAGTGTGCAGAGCCTTGACCCGGTTAATGCTCAATACCCATGGGCCAAAGCAAAAAAATGGGGAAAAGCTCTAGAAGTAAAATCATATCGCCGTGGCCTTTTTTCGATATATGCCACTTGCGCACTAAGAGTATGTTCTGCGTTCCGCACAGTATCGGAAGATGCTGCTCTAGTTATTGCAGGCTTACACCCTTTAGACCTCCTGGCCAAGGAGATACAATGCTGTACAAATGACAGGTTACCGTACAATACATCAAAAAAAATAGCAAGGGCTGAGACAGTAGATCAATGGCAAAAGCGCAGGGAGGAAAGCGGAAACGGTCGGTGGACATTCCGGCTGATCCCCAATGTCGAACTATGGCTAAATAGACCACACGGTGAGGTAGAATTTCACGTAACTCAACTTCTCACAGGGCATGGCTGCTTTAAAGCATATTTGAAACGGTTCGGGCACGAAAATAACAACAAATGTGATTATTGCGGAGGCAATACCGTCGAAAATGTGGAACACACCTTCTTCCAGTGCCCAAAATACATATAATCTTGAGAGGCAATACCTAAAAGATGCGTTCGGTGTAGACCCAACTCCCGAAAATTTGGTAAGCCAAATGGTCGAATCGACAGAGAAGTGGAAAGCTGCTGGCGAAGTTGCAGCCAGGGTAATGAAATCCCAACGTGCCAGCGAACAGCGGCGGAGAAGGAATGTAACGGACAACCACGACTCAAACACATAAACGTTGACGTGACGGGAAGGGTTGGCGACGAACAATGTACGAGGGGGTTATCAGACCAACAGAGGTGGGGCCAAGTAAATGCAACTTGTAAATGAATGCATTTTGACCATCACGATTACGATGATACCATAGATTTACTCGTAGATTTACTTATAGTTTACCCAAAGTTTCACATCAATTCAAACAATCGTCGCAACGCTATGAACTGATATGATACGATTGAAACCGAAGCCAGCCATACGTTTACACGATGTTGCATCCGGTCAGTTGACGCTGATTTGATTAACAATGTTGTCTATGCTGAACTGAATTGATTTGAGTGTGTTTTTGGCACGACTGTTTGTTCTGATTTTATCATACTCGTTGCAGCTCTCTGATAGGCACTATCTCCCGCGACCCACTGTGATGTCGACAAGAATCATTCCGGATGCTTTGCTAGTGAAACTTCTACAATGTATTAGAGGAAGTATTAATACAAATATGTCCATTCTGCTCACAACTCATGACCGATAACGAGATGAAATCCAAAAGTATTACGTCACACACATTATATGACAAGCTTCATCATGACTACACCGAGTCATTCAACGTCTAATAGCCGAATCAGCGAATTCCGCTCCTCCCTTCCTCAGTTGCCGCCCGTAGTGAGAAAAATGTGTCAAAAGTTGAGCCCCTTAGAAATCAGCTAACTTTTTTTGTTTTCATTCGAACAATGTTGCCATTGCTTAATACGATTTTATAGAGTTCTGTATACATCTGAGTTTTCAATTACAAATTTTAATAATATAAAATATCAAAACTGAAAACAAACTATAAACATTCGACTCTGATGTTAGCTTAAGAAAATTTCAAACATATTGAAGACAATTTTTATAATTACTACAGTATATCGAGACTGGCACCCTGTGTTGAGAGAAAGCAATCAGCTGAAAAATCCAAATCGTGGGAATTTCTACGGTATCCTACGGTAAAGCGGGCGGTAGAAGCGGTGTTGGCTGATCATTTACATTGCGCTTTTATAAGATATGTCGTATCAGCAGATTCGGGCGCGGTTTTGCGGAATTCGCTGATTCTGATATAATGCAACAAGTTGAACGGTTGCACTCGACGATATTAGAAACTAAGCGAGTACATTCAGTGACAAATCACAGGCAAAAGAAGTGAAGTAAAAAACCTCATTGAAAAACATCAATATTATATGCTCAAATACCGTAATAAAGGAAGATAAAATATAGTGTAGAAGTGTACGAAAAACATAATCTCCGCGAGAAATTTACACGCCGATATATCAAGCAAGCAGTGAAGGAAAACCATGAGGACACGATTCTACCAATCAAAGGGTCGACCGTTCATAAGATTCAAGCAGAGAACATAAAACATAGAGAAGGTGCAAATTGAATTCTGTATGATATTCGATTGGACGGCTAACAGAGTTTATAAGATTGTGACACGGAATTTCACCATTCTCGCTGCTATTTAGCAGAATTGAGCACGTGCAATGGCAGAAATATATGTAAAACGACTGAATTCATGCGAGAATGAATGAAGAGAAATGCTTTGAAGAAAAATATACATAGTCACACAAAGAATGTAAAGAAGAAGAATAAGCATTCTCTGAGTCACATATGTGTGATTATCTTATGTCATATGAACTATTTTTTCAGAAAAATTATAAAAATTTTAATTTTTTTACAAAATTGTCATAAATTAGGTAAAAAATAATTTATTTATATTTTTTAATTTTTTAATTATTTCAAAAAAGTTATATTTATTTCGTCTATTAGAAAGTGAAGATCTGTCAAATGAACTTCATTTCTTCAAAGAAAATTGATGACCTTCATGAAATAGTATGCATATTCGCATTATTTCGTTATCATTTCCATATTTGCACCTATAGAATTGCTATGGCATATACAGTATGTATATTATTTCCTTGGCACATTTGTCTATATGTTTACGAAAGCAAATGCGAGCCACATACATATGTACATACATTCATTATAACAAGTGTCGCACGCATCTTTCGCATCCCCATTGTCACGGTCAACCAATGGCCGAAACTGGCGTTTTGTCAAAGAGTCAACTGCTGAACACATTGAGCGCGACTACACACGTTCTTATGGACACAGTTATGTAGTTGTGCAGCTGGCTCAATAACTGTGTCTCTAAGAACATGTGTATTCTAATATTTGACAGATGTAGTTTGCAGTCTGTCGCGCTCATTGTGTTCAGCACTTGTGTGATGATAGAAAATCCAAGCTGTGCCGAAAAAATAAACGAATGGCCGCCAATTGTCACCGCTTCCCTTGCCGCTGTACAGCTCCGCCAACAAACCTGCGTAAATATGTATAAAGATGTATGAGCGTGCATACATATCGACGCTGATTTTTGCGAGACACGGAAAAATACTTTAGAATAGACAAATATTGTAAATCGACAACGGCTATGTTGCCACTTTTGTCACTTCTTTCTGCGAAGAAACATCAGAAAGTTGTTCAATTTATGATTTTTAGCTCTTGCGGCGCCTGTTTTTATGAATGAAGCGAGGTCGCTTGTGGATTTTGCGCCTGCGTTTATGAATGAAATTGTTCTTGCTGTACAATTTACTACATTTGGGCTTCGCCAACTCGGCTGCCATATTGACTTGCTATGCTTATGCTATTTAGGCAGTTGTTGTTTTTGTAGAACAGTGTTTCAATTTTTTGTTGGTGACATATTCACATGTGTACGCATATGTATGTTTGTATGCTTGTGCATTATTTGTTCGGAAGTGTAAACAAATATAATATATGTACATATACTATAAGTATATATGAATGTATGAACATGCAGGTCAATGCGCGCGCTTGTAATATATTGATAAGTGATAAAATCATGATTTGAATTTCTGAATGCGCACATGTATATACATACATATTTGTAATCATATGGGCAGATGATAAGATTAATATGATAGACGATACATTTATATATTGTTGAGATAAATTCAATTTCTATTACCAACAAACATAATACAAAAATATTTATTAGTATAGTATATTATGTAAAAATCAAATTAAATTATGAAATATACAAGTCCAAATTGACTGTAAATAGTACTATGCATGCATTCATACAAAATTATACTCTAATCATAATTATTTTTACATGCCAATATGCCAACGGCAAAACGCAAAAGCATACATACATATTTGCATACATTATGAAAGCAAAATCGAAGCATGGAAATATCACTATACTGTGTTGGGAGTATCATAAGGAGCATGCATTCATATATTTATGTGTCTTCATATTTTTCTTCAATATTCCTTGATTGCGCATACATGCTATGGCATCATATGCCGTACATATAATATTTCTCTTCATATTCTCTGTTTGAGTATGTTGGAACTGTTAAAAATGTTAACATTTCACAGCGTGAATTCTGTTGTTGTGTGGTGAGATTCCGTGTCGCAATTTTATCAAATGCTCGCTGTCGAACCTGCACCTTCTCTATGTTTTATGTTCTCTGACTCAGCATAGCAACAGCTAACCACAAGTATTGCATGATATTACTACAACAAACAATCCTTAACAAAATCAATCAATAATCGAATCAAAATCAAAATAAAAAAAAAATCAAATAATCAAAACAGCCTTACGTTTCAGTAAACGAACAACATTAAAGAAAAATCATCAAAAGAACTTTATCTTGGAACAATAGAAGTGCACTATCAGTACAACAAACAATAACAACCAAATAGTTATTTACTAGTAAACAACCAGCATCTCAATAGTATAAGTAGCACTAAGATTTATTTAAAATTTTATATAAACCACTGAAACAATAGCCTCTAGGTCCCTTTATCATTATCGACCGCCGAGTAACAAGTTCTGTATACCACTTGTAAAGGTACAGTTTAAGTTTAATATATTCAATACTTAAGTACATGTGTACATATACTGTGAATTATTATACGAATAAAGGATCAGTCAGTACCAATCTTATTGGCAGACCTAAAGGACACACCTAGTGTGAAATTTTCAAAAGAATTTTTTTCATATTTCGATACGTTATACCTTTAAAAATAGCATACTAAAATTTCAAACCGAAAACAGTTTTTGAGTTACAGCCATTTAAAAGAGTAGCCGCTCGGCAGTTAGATAACAATCACTTTATCTTTAAACGAGCTTTTCTCGAGACAGCATTTTTCGAATTTGCTGGAGTGATTACTCGGAGACATATGATCCGATCGCTATCAAAGTTTTTCACATTTTCTTCTTATAGTTCTCCATACTATGACCCTCCAGTTTTTTGATCTAATCAAAAATCGAATTTTGGCAGGGCAAAAACGGTCATAATTTTGGGTGTAATTTAACTTTTTTTCCAACATGCCGCCATTTTGACAATTTTTGATATTTTTATTAGCCCGAGGGTCATCATACAGACAATATGTTTTTGTTCAACGAGAATTTTTTTGTTAGGTTTTATTAACAGAGAAGGCTGCAATCATGGCACCAGTGGAGAACCTTTTCTTTGGCGCCGCCGGAGATCGCTTGTCATTTCAAAAATATTTAATATTTTCTTTCAAACATTTTTTTGTTTCCTCTTAAAACATGTATAAATATACCCTCAAAATTTTAAAACGATTGATTTACTTTTTTTTTTTTTTTGATCCCAAAAAATGACTTTTTTTACGCTGTCACACTAGGTGTGCCCCTTAAAATTATATTTATTTTATTCCTAACCCGAGTAAATAAATTAACTGGCGCCCAATGTGGGGCAGCATCAAAAAAAGGATCATCAATAATATCCTTAGTCAGTCTGCCTGAAAGGGAAGAACTTAGTCCCTGGAAACGAATAAAAGATTGATTTAAATCATCCAATAAGTTTACCAGTGCATCATCCCACACAACGTCAATCAAAAGGGATTCACATAAAAATCCGAATACGACAATAAATTGCAACGCAGTCGCCGATCTGCAACGACTGTTATCCGAACTACAATTAGGAAGAAGTGCAACCATTCCACACCGAACAGAACAAATATGTTCCTACACCAGACCAGAAAGAGTTGGAAATTGGAGAAAAGTAGCAACCAGATTAATGGAAGGCATACGACAATTCGAATAACAGCCCCCAGTTGAACCAATGGATATCGAGTCATCCACCAAGTTCCGTAGACCAACGAGACAGGGATACAACGAGAATCAGCAACAACCACCACGGAAAAAGAAAGTGAACAGTATGGAATTTTTAGAACTCGATATTTTAAAATATTTCGATTTCTTGATAGAGATTAAAGGTTTAAAGCAATAGAAAGCAATGAATACAGAAATAAATGTATTAATTGTAAAAAAAATAAATTATATGATAGGAGAAGAAATACATAAAAAATAAATAAATGAATTAATGAAAAGAAATGAGTAGAGTAAAACATTACCCTACGTAACTACAGTACAGGCAGAAATCAGAACAGAAAAAAATAATCCCATTTGGGTCAGACAGTATCCATACCCCCAAGCGTATACAGCATTTGTAGAAACTGAAATAAAAAAAATTATTAGATAACGAAATAATACAGCCAAGCAAAAGCCTGTACAATTTACCCATATGGACAGTTTCTAAAAACGGGATTGACATCCAAAAGTTGAATGCGCAAAGAATCGCTGATAGATATCCCATTCCGGACATCACCATGATGTTCCAAAACGTAGGAGAAGCACAGTACTTCACGACGTTAGATTTGGAATCACGATTTCATCAAATTAAAATAAAAAAAGAAGACAGGGAAAAAACAGCATTTTCAATAAATAATGCTAGATATGAATTTCTACCACTACCATTTGGGCTGAAAAACGCACCATCGATCTTTCAAAGATGCGTTGACGACATCCTCAGACCATTCATAGGAGTATGCGCATACGTACATATATATTAAAGTGATTCAAAAAAAAAAACAATTTTTTTTTTCGTTTCGTACTCTGAAAAATAGGTTCCTAGACACCTCTAAGAAAGCCCCTCCAAACATGAGTTTTTAATTGTAAGGGGAAGGTCCTCCTACATACAGTTTTCTATTTTTTCTTATTATCAGATAGAAAAATTTATATCTCGCTTCCAACTACTTTAAAAAATATCTTGTTTCTTAGATTTTGTGGGAAATTGAATGCTCTACAAAAACGGTCTACTATGATTTTTTTGTAAACCCAAACGTTTAAAAGATAAAAAAAAGATAGATAAGTTAAAATTTCATTATTTTTAGGAAAATTTTTTATTTCTTATGAGTTTTATAACACAATGAAAAAAAATTATTATGAATGATGAAACTCATAATTTTGTAGGAAATTTACTGCTCTATAAAATGGTCTCTTATCATTTTTCGATTAAGTTAAGCGTTTACGAGATATTCATCGTCTAACATCAATGCATATTAAGGTGGATAAAAAAAAAATTTTTTTTCGTTTGATACTCTGAAAAATAGGTTCCTAGACACCTCTAAGAAAGCCTCTCCAAAAACCTTATTCACAATGATTTTTTTCATTGAGTTATAAAATTCATAAGAAATAAAAAATTTTCCCAAAAATAATCAAACTTCAACCGTTAATATCTTCTAAACGGTTGGGTTTACGAAAAAATCATTGTAGATCTTTTTTGTAGAGCATTCAATTTCCTACAAAATCCAAGGAACAAGGTATTTTTTCAAGTAGTTGGAAGCGAAATATAAATTTTTCAATCTGATAATAAGAAAAAATAGAAAACTGTATGTAGGAGGACCTTCCCGTTACAATTAAAAACTCATGTTTGGAGAGGCTTTCTTAGAGGTGTCTAAGAACCTATTTTTCCGAGTACGAAACGAAAAAAAATTTTTTTTTTTTGAATCACTCTAGTATATATACATAGATGATGTCCTAATATATTCAGCTAACCCTGAACAACATATGAAACATATGACCAACATAATACAAACTTTACACGCAGGATGAAAAGTCAAAAATTCTTCAAAGTCAGACAGATCCAGGAAAAATAGAAGCTATAGATAGGTACAGAGCCCCTACAAATTTGAAGGCCTTAAGATCTTTCTTGGGAATGACCTCATATTATAGAAAATTTTTAAAAGGATTTGCATCCATAACGAAACCATTAACACTCTACCTATAGTATAAAGTGAAGAAGATAAAGAAATATAATTAAACATACGCATGAAAGAGCGCATAGAAACGCAAAAAATAATACATAAGATATACTAGAAACTTGCTATTGACCAAATATAAAAAATGTAATCCGACTAACTAGAAATTGTAGCATTTTTAAAGAGAATAAATACAAACGCCACCCGACAAAACAAGTTTTTGCAAAAACACCCCTACACGAAGGTGTATGCACACAAATACAAATGGACATATTTGAAATCGATGGAACCGTGTATCTCTTATGCATAGATAGATACACAAAATACGCATATATGAGAAAATTAAACGAGAAAAGGTAATTCTACAAAATATTAGAGGAAGTAGTCACACAAATATTCCCATTTTGTAATAAACTAATGACAGATAACGAGACTATATTTAATAGCATAGCATTGAACATTCAATGACCGCAGCAAACCATTCAACATCGAACGCTCAAGTTGAACGGCTGCATTCAACCATTCTGGAAATTACTGGAATTCGCATTAAACAAAGTAAAGCAACCGCGACTGAAGAACTATTCAACGCAATCAAGGAATACAATAGGACAATACATTCCGTCACAAAAAGGAAACCTATTGAATTAATAATAAAAAACGAAAACAAAAGGAATATAAAGCAGGACAAACAGTTTATGTGAAACAAAACCGACGAAATAAAACAAATCCACGCAATTTGAAGAAACCAGTACAAGAGAACCGTGAGGACACAATTTTAACAACGGAGGGGAAGATCGTACACAAGGACAACCTCAGAAACAATGATGAAGATAAAGCTAACATTAATCCTAGCAACAACCTTAGGAAATAACGGACTTACAAGATCGCAAGTACGTGCTAACCGAGACTGTCCTTTATTCTTGTATCAAGAACGTGAATACCTATTCCAAATGACGAACTTAAGCAAAATACTGAAACCATACTACGAGAGTGCCGAACATAAAGGACAGATGCCTAGTGAAGACGCAATAGAAATAGCATTGTTCAACAGAATAGAAATCCTTAGAAAGCAACTACTGAATAATGGACGCGCCAGACGATTCGGATTAGGATTTAGGATCGATTTGGAAATTTATCAGAGGAGTCCCAGACCACGACGACCTGATTGAAATTAAAACAATACTCAGCGACATAATTGAAAATAATAATAAACAAATACAAATTATTTCCAACTTTGAAATAATTATGAAAACATTTGATATTAAGACGATTAAACAAATAGTTATATTGCAAGAATTATACAAGGTGTTATTTGACTTAACTACGACAATTAATTTCGCGAAGAAGGGAGATTTTTATTAAGCAGCAATAAATACGGACGAGATTGAAAGGATATTAGAAAAGGAACAAACTAGTATACCGATTGTTGACATACTCGAATATGCAGACACGCATGTAGGTAGATTAGCCGACACTTTCATTGTAATTTATAAATATCCAGTCATTGAAAAGAAATGCACAACATATAAAGTAGATTATCCTATCGTCAAGGCATTTTGGATATGAATAATCGTAAGTAAATGTGAAGATAAAATACATTAATATTAACATCTAAATGTAAAAATAATTTAAGTAAATATATTTGTAAACAAGAACCTAATGACAATTGTACAATATCAATGATCGAAGGTTATGCAGACCATTGTAATGTTATCCAAGAAAATAACGTACCTATTATAGATTTAGGACATGGTAATGTCGTATTAAAAGGAAAACATATTTTAAACGAAAAATCAATTGAAGGATTGAATTTAATCCAATCTAATGAAGCAATTATTATTGACTCAGAAGTATTCCACAACCAGGAACAAGAAATTAAAGATTATATTAAAGCTAATGGAAACGAATTCTTCTTCTTCTTAATTGGCGTAGACACCGCTTACGCGATTATAGCCGAGTTAACAACAGCGCACCAGTCGTTTCTTCTTTTCGCTACGTGGCGCCAAATGGATATTCCAAGCGTAGTGGAGGTCTTCCTCTTCCTCTGCTTCCTCCGGCTGGTACAGCGTCGAATACTTTCAGAGCTGGAGTGTTTTCGTTCATTCGGACAACATGACCTAGCCAGGGTAGCCGCTGTCTTTTAATTGGCTGAACTATGTCAATGTCGTCGTATATCTCGTACAGTTCATCGTTCCATCGAATGCGATATTCGCCATGGCCAACACGCAAAGGACCATAAATCTTTCGCAGAACTTTTCTCTCGAAAACTCGCAACGTCGACTCATCAGTTGTTGACATCGTCCAAGCCTCTGCACCATATAGCAGGACGGGAATTATGAGTGACTTATAGAGTTTGGTTTTTGTTTGTCGAGAGAGGACTTTGCTTCTCAATTGCCTACTCAGTCCGAAGTAGCACTTGTTGGCAAGAGTTATCCTGCGTTTGATTTCTAGGCTGACATTGTTGGTGGTGCTTACGCTGGTTCCAAGATAGACGAAATTATCTACGACTTCAAAGTTAAGACTGTTAACAGTGACGTGAGTGCTAAGTCGCGAGTGCGACGACTACTTGTTTGATGACAGGAGATATTTCGTCTTGCCCTCGTTCACTGCCAGACCCATTTGTTTTGCTTCCTGCTTAAGTTCCGCAGCTCTTTTTTTTTCTCCAGAAGCAGGTTGAAAAAGTCACACGATAGGGAATCGCCTCTTCTGAAACCTCGTTTGAAATCGAATTTCCTTCCCGATTCTGACGGAGCTTTTAGTGTTGCTCAACGTCAGTTTACACAGCCGTATTAGTTTTGCGGGGATACCAAATTCAGACATCGCGGCATAAAGGCAGTTCCTTTTCGTGCTGTCGAAAGCACCCTTGAAATCGACGAAGAGGTGCTGTGTGTCGATTCTCCTTTCAGGGGGTTTTCCAGGTCTAAAGCCACACTCATAAAGTCCAATCAGTTTGTTGACGGTGGGCTTTAATCTTTCACACAATACGCTCCATAGAATCTTATACGCGATGTTGAGGAGGCCAATCCCACGGTAGTTGGCACAAATTGTGGGGTCTCCCTTTTTGTGGATTGGGCAAAGCACACTTAAATTCCATCGTTGGGCATGCTTTCGTCCGACCATATTTTACAAAGAAGCTGCTGCATTCTCCTTATCAGTTCTCCGCCGCCGTGTTTGAATAGCTCGGCCGGTAATCCAGCGGCCCCCGCCGCTTTGTTGTTCTTCAGACGGGTAATTGCTATTCGAACTTCTTCTTGGTCGGGCAATGGAACGTCTGCTCCATTGTCATCGATTGGGGAGTCGGGTTCGCCTTCTCCTGGCGATGAGCGTTCTCTGCCATTCAGCAGGCTGGAGAAATGTTCCCTCCATAATTTAAGTATGCTCTGGGCGTCGGTGACTAGATCACATTTGGGGGTTCTACAAGAGTATGCTCCGGTCTTGAAACCTTCTGCAAGCCGCCGCATTTTTTCGTAGAATTTTCGAGCATTACCCCTGTCGGCCAGCTTATCAAGCTTTTCGTACTCACGCATTTCGGCCTCTTTCATTTTCTGTCTGAAAATGCGTTTAGCTTACCTTTTCAACTCTCGGTATCTATCCCATCCCGCACGTGTTGAGGTCGATCGTAACGTTGCGAGGTACGCAGCCTATTTTCTCTCCGCTGCGACACGGCACTCCTCGTCGTACCAGCTGTTTTTTTGCACTTTCCGAAAACCAATGGTTTCGGTTGCAGCTAAGGAGTTTGAAATGCCGTCCCACAGTTCCCTTATACCGAGTTGTTGACGAGTGCTCCCAGAGAGCAGGAGTGCAAGCCGGGTAGAAAATCGTTCGGCTGTCTGTTATGATTGCAGTTTCTCGACGTCGAACCTTCCTTGTGTTTGTTGACGTGCGTTTTTTGCTGCACAGAGGCGGGTGCGAATCTTGGCTGTGACAAGATAGTTGTCCGAGTCGATGTTAGGACCGCGGAGCGCACGCACATCTAAAACACTGGAGACGTGTCTTCCGTCTATCACAACATGATCGATCTGGTTGGTGGTTTTTCGATCCGGAGACAGCCAGGTAGCTTGATGTATCTTCTTATGCTGGAATCTAGTACTACAGATAACCATATTCCGGGCCCGGCGAAGTCGATCAACCTTAGCCCATTTGGGGATGTTTCCTCGTGGAGGCTGAATTTACCGACTGTAGTGCCAAAGATACCTTCTTTGCACCCCCTGGCGTTAAAGTTGCCAAGCACGATTTTGACATCGTGGCGGGGGCAGCTCTCATAAGTGCGCTCCAAGCACTCATAAAAGGCATCTCTGGTCACATCGTCCTTCTCTTCCGTTGGGGCGTGGGCGCAGATCAGCGATATGTTGAAGAACCTCGTTTGATGCGAATTGTGGCTAGACGTTCATTCACCGGAGTGAATGATAGTACTCGGCGACGGAGTCTCTCTCCCACCACGAATCCCACACCAAACTTGCGCTCCTTTATATGGCCACTGTAGTAAATGCCACAAGGACCTACTCGTGTCTGTCCTTGTCCTGTCCATCGCATTTCTTGGACGGCGGTGATGTCAGCCTTTATTTTCACGAAGACATCAACCAGCTGGGCAGCGGCACCTTCCCAATTAAGGGTCCGGACATTCCAGGTGCATGCCCTCAAACCGTAGTCCTTATTTCGTTCGCCATGGTCGTCATCAAAAGGGGGGTCTCTCATCAGTCGGCTGTCGTTTAGTTTTCATTGGTACTGTTTTTTAAGTGGCGGCTTCCAAACCCAGCGCACAACCCTATGTGGGGGATATTTCGCCTTCTCACTTTAGCTCGCCTTCAAACGGATGTTCTTAGGCTACCCAGAGTATACTTGGTCAAAGACCGGAAGTCGTGAGCTGCTTGAATCATATGTAAAATAATCGCGGATCAGAGAAATTTCCTCACTTGCGCGAACTTCTGCACATGACTCCATCCTCCTACCTCCGAAAGGATTCACATACTTGAAATATTGAAATCAGAATATCAATTTGACAACATTAAAAAATGAAATACATTTTTAATACCATTTGAAGAACACCCAATCAAGAATATGTTCATAACTATAGGAGTACTTGTAGTCCTAGGATTAAGTATATTTGTAATATTCAAACTATATATAATTTATCAAAAAACTGTATATCTAAGAAACTACAACGCTACCATAAAACGTGTAGGAATGACTCATCTACTCAAGATTCAAGTGTAGATCAGGAGATATATTTTCCACAAGAGAGGGGAGAGTTAATACTTTAACATTTAACCACGCCTTTGCTCAACTTATCATAGCAATAGCTAATCAAAGTATAGCATGATATCACTACAACAAACAATCCTAAACAAACAAACATCAAAACAGGTTTATGTTTCAGTAAACGAAAAACATTAAAGAAAAATCATCTAAAGAATTTTATTTTGGAACAATAGAAGTGCACTAAGATTTATATAAACCACTGGACCAATAGCCTCTAGGTCATTTTATCATTATCGACTGCCGAGTAACAAGTTTTGTATACCACTTGTAAAGGTACAGTTTCAGTTTAATATATTCAATACTTTAGTACATGTGCATACTGTGAATTATTATACGAATAAAGGATCTCATTGACTGACTTTAAATTAAATTTATTTTTATTCTTAATTCTTTTAGTTTTTGGGAAATTTCTCAAGTACTAAAATATCTAAAAACATTTGATTTTAAAGATTTGTTAAACAATAAGTAGTTTAAAGAAAAAATAGGTAGTCTATTTTATTTTATGAGAAATATGTTAAGAAATATTTTCCTAATAAGCAAGCAGTATTAAATTGTTGTTTAATGTACTTTGTTATTTGTTTCGGTTGGTACATACTTCAGTCAAATAATTAATAATTTTTACACTTTTGCAACCAGTTGCTACAGACTATTATAGTTTTGTTCACCTAACGGTTGTACGTATCACCTAAAACTAAGTGAGATAGATATAGGGTTATATCCGGGTGAATGTTTGCCTATCCGTCCGTCATTGCTAGCTGTAACTTGAGATATCTTGATGAAACTTGGTATGCGCATTCCTTAGTACAAAAAAAAAATAAAAGTTTGTAGATGGTCATAATCGGACCATTGCCGTGCCATTAACCGAAAACATACAAAGGCCATAACTAAGGACTAAACTAAGATATACTATAGATTGCTAATTGGGTAGAGGGAATCGCAGTAACAAGGGGCACTTGTGGATAAAAACTTTCGATAGGGGTGGCCCCGCCATCTCCTAAACCAACAAAGCTGCAATAACCAAATTCGCCCAGCACAAATATTATAAAAACTTTGACCGACGGTATGAAAATGAACGATGGGCGCGGGTAGTGTATGCCACTTTATGACCAAACATTTTTCAATTCCTACGAAAAGCAAATTGGTTAATTCTGGTCAATAAGACCCTCAGCGCCCAAACACCTATTATACAGATTACAAAATTTTCTTGTAACTTTACACCGTATATCGGCCAATGTGTGAAATAGATAAAATTGGGTGAGAACTGGACCTAGCCGCAGTCCAACTAACATCAGGATTTCCGAACATCCGGCTGACTTTACTCTATATCAGGGGTGGCCATATTAGCCCTCAGTGGCATTTTGCCCGTTCGGGCACGGGTGCACATTTTGAGGGTTAGATGAGGGGATCATCGCGGGCAGACATGAAGAGGGAAGTGAGAGCAACGTATTTTACCACTCCATATTTACAAATGAGAGCAACTTATTTTGCCACACCATGTTTACAAATGAGAGCGCGCGCATATATGGGAAGTTGCACTGTGGGTAATAACTGTAAAATTGCCTAACAATTTTAAGTTTCTTTGTAATTACTATAAATTTACAAAAAGTATGATAAATATTTTATTTTAGTAATCATTTTTTTTAATATGTCTTTACAACAGCATTTAATTTAGTTTATTTCAAATAATAAATTCTATGTTTGGTTTAAACTCATTTGCTGTAGCTACACGTATTATTGAACCAAAATTTAAATCAGATAACCTACTTCTTATTTTATGTTTGTTTAATTTCATTATGGAAAAAAATTATTCACAAGTGTAGGTACTTCCAATCATACATAGATATAATTTTCGAATCAAAAAGTTTCAAACCAGGTTATTTCTTTAAACTTCTTAATAAAAAGTAATTTTAATAATAACTTCCGTTTATGAACCATCGTTTCTTCAAACACATATGCACAAATGAATCTTATGAGAGCGAATGGTAAGCCAACACCGCTTCTTCCGCCCGCTTACCATAAAATTTCCAATGATTTGGTGGTTTTCCCCTTAGAAACGCGTCAGCAGATTGCTCTCTCACAATGCCGGGTTGCCAATCTCGATATACTATAGTAATTATAAAAAATGTCTTCAATATATTCGAAATTTTCTTAAACTAACTCAAAATCAGAGTCAAATGCTATTATTTATAAATATATAAACTAGTTTTAATAGTTTGATTTCAGTTTTGATATTTTATATTATGAAAAATTATAATTGAAAAGTTAGATGTGTGCAAAACTACATATGCGTATTGAGTAATGGCAACATTGTTCGCATGAAAACGAGAACATAACGCTTACCGCTCGTAGCGAAATACGATATTTCTGCCATTAGCATTTGTGTTCTATTTGCGTGCTTAGCCACTCTCAATCAATAATGCCATACCGCGCAAATATATTTTTATTTGATGATTTCTCATATTTTTGAAAATATGTGTTCCCTCTCTATAGCGCGTATTATTATTTTAATACATTCCCAGATGCAAATTAGATTTTTAAAATTTAACAGAAGAATTATATAAAAAATCCAAAATTCTTTGAATATTTTGATAAAACAACCAAACTGGAAATATCAAAAATAATATATTTATATGAGCATTTTCATTAAATGGAACTGCAATATGTTTAAACAAAATATATAAATTTGTCACAAGTACGTTTTCTTATGCAGATATGCAGATATGCCTTGCATATGTACATACGTACTTGAGAAAAGTTTTCCCAATTGTAGCGAAAATGAATTTTTACAACTGGCATCACCTCCATTACTGTGCTATCGCATGTACAGTGGTGTGAACAAAATAGGAACAACCATAAGGTGTTGTGAAGTTTTAAAATGTGCTGTTTTCTTATCAAATAAAATTGTTTTTAGATACAAGAATAACTCATATAATTTTTCCTACCAGTGATTAAAATTTCCCACCATGCAAAGGTAAATATAAACAAATATTAATGCGAATCTCTAAAACCTGCAAAGATATGAAGTAAACTTCCGCTCTTTAATTTGTGTACAATGTCTGTATTGCCGCAACCATTCTGCGATGAACATTAAGTTACAGAGGAATGTAATTGATTTTTTTCGCAACATTTTATGCCCTTCCCTCCGTAAACTGATATTCCCCTCATCTAGCCCTCGTGCGCACTTTACTAACTTTGCGGGCTAAAAATGTGCCCATCCCTGCTCTATATGATTGGATTTTTAGTATGTGACCCAATTTCCATATGCTGCACATAATGATTTTCATTTGCCTCACAAATGTTATTCCAAATACATACGTCGGCCAGTGGATGACTTATATAAAGTACATGTGTATATGTGTATTTCTATGATTTCGTTCCTCTAGGACAGTGTTTTTCAATCTGTGGCTCGCGACCCCTAAGCCTTATTCGGGGGGTCGCCAATTGAAAGAAAAAGTCGAGGTTCTTACACAACAAAAAAACAATTTTAATGAGAAAGATGTGCTTGTTTATTTTTTATTAGTTTATCGAATTGTGGTGTTATTTTTGAAACATTAATAATTAAATCATTTTCTAATTGCAGTCTATTTCTCTTTTTAGTTTTAATGTCTACCATTGAAGAAAATGTCAGTTCACACAAGTATGAAGTGGCGAATGGCACTAATAATTTAAGAGCTTCCCTTGCCACCTCTGGATATTCGTGTTTTCTTTTCATCCAAAATACGTCGACACTTTGCGAATAAAATTCCATTTTAAGCATGCCATCAGTAGCTCATTGTAGAAGACATTCTTTCATTTTTTGTTGACATCAGCAAGATCTATTGATTTGGCCAAAAAAGGGTTTAAAATTAATCTACGCCCATTGTCAGCATCAGAGTGCAAGTCTGGAAAGCATGTCAAAAGTTTCTCTTGTAAATTATGCAAGCTTTGTATCATGCAAGGAGTATGAGCCGATACTGCAAAACTTTGGTCTGATGCATTATCTTTAACAATCTTCTGAACACACGGAAAAGACTCAAACATTTTGTTTTGCAGAGAGGTCGACCACAAACGAAGTTTTGCGTGAAATGCTTTTACTTTATCTTTAGCTGTTAAAATATTTTCTTCTCTTCCTTGAAGGTTCTTGTTCAAATTGTTAAGGTGGCTAAAAAGATCTGCCAAAAATGCTAATTTCAAGAGCCAAATAGGGTCAGAAAAACGGTAAGCATATTCAGATTTTGCATCTTGTAAAAACATTAACAATTCAGCTCTCAGTTCCAGAACTCTTGTCAATACCTTTCCTTTTGATAGCCACGTGACCTCTGTGTGATAAAGGAGATTTTGATGTAGCGAGCCCATATCTTCACAAACGATTCTGAATAGCCGGGTTTGCAAAGCTTTACCTTTGATAGAATGCACAATTTTTATTACCTCATAGAGCACCTAGAGCAGCTAAAGCCTGTCGATGAAGAAAACAGTGTGTCTAGTATTATCGTGTGTTTGGTATTATCGAATTTAATTTTGCAATGAGTCCGCTATTTTTTCCAGTCATAACTTTAGCGCCATCGCTACAAATAGCGATACATTTTTTCCATTCAATATCGTAGTCACAAGTGCTTTCTAAAACAAGTGAGGAAGGGCTAAGTTCGGGTGCCACCGAACATTTTATACTCTCGCATGGTAAAGTGATAATCGAGATTTCATAATACGTCATTTACATATTTTTCAAATACCGTATTTTTGTAAAGTTTTATTCCGCTATCATCATTGGTTCCTAATGTTTATACTCGTATTATACAGAGAAGGCATCAGATGGAATTCAAAATAGCTTTATATTGGAAAAAGGTTGTGAACCGATTTCACCCATATTTCGTACATGTCATCAGGGTGTTAAGAAAATATTATATACCGAAGAAGAAAACGACTTTGTAGACTTTGGCTGACATAGCTATAGTAGTTTCCGAGATATGTACAAAAAACTTAGTAGGGGGCGGGGCCACGCCCACTTTTCCAAAACAATTGCGTCCAAATATGCCCCTCCCTAATGCGATCCTTTGTGCCAAATTTCACTTTAATATCTTTATTTATGGCTTAGTTATGACACTTTATAGGTTTTCGGTTTCCGCCATTTTGTGGGCGTGGCAGTTGGCCGATTTTGCCCAAGTTCGAACTTAACCTTCTTATGGAGCCAAGGAATACGTGTACCAAGTTTCATCATGATATCTCAATTTTTACTCAAGTTACAGCTTGCACGGACGGACGGACAGACGGACGGACGGACAGACAGACATCCGGATTTCGACTCTACTCGTCGCCCTGATCACTTTGGTATATATAACCCTATATCTGACTCTTTTAGTTTTAGGACTTACAAACAACCGTTATGTGAACAAAACTATAATACTCTCGTTAGCAACATTGTTGCGAGAGTATAAACATATCGTACAAACACTGGCCAGTAGTGTTTGCAGGAAGTGCTTTGCAAAATAAGATTTCTTCCGTAATACTAGTCGGAAACATCTGTAGATTCATCGAACTGCAAAGCAAAATGTTGGCAATTCTTTAATTTTTCGACTACTTGTTCTTGAATATCCCTGGCCATATCGTTTATTCTGCGTGAAATAGTATTGTCAGAAAGCGGTATTTTTCTTAATTTGTTTGCCTCCTGCTTACTGACCATAATTTCAACCATATCGAGTGCCGCTGGCAAAATAAGATTTTCGGCAACTGTATGTGGTTTCCCTGCTTTAGCAACTCGATATGCGACTTTGTAGCTAGCTAATAATGTTTACTAGTTGACACTGGATGCCTGAAAATAAACCAATCAATATACAAGTGAACAGTCAATAAAAATTAAGGACGCGGAACCTTTGCACACCGAAATTAAGTATAATCAAAAGTTGTATGCAAATAACAAAGAAATAAATACCAACAGTAAAAATATACTATAGAATAAAAAAACTAAAAAGCACGCTTTGACGATAACGTAAAATAAAAAATCAAAAATAATTGTATAATATGAAAAAAAATAAAAAAGAAATAGTATTATTGTGAAAAAAGGGTAGTGCGCTTTTTAAGAGCTGATTTATAGTGCACCCCACGCTTTTTTCATTATTCTCTTACTCACCTGAATTATAGTATTTTGCTGCTGACTAAGAGCTTTTAACTTTCGTTCAAAGAAATCAAACGGCTTATCTACTTCTTTTTGATGCTTGGTTGTGAGATGCCGCATAAGCTTTGACGGTTTCATACTCTCACGTGATAAAACATCGCCGCAAATTACACATTGAGGTTTATTATTTATGACTGTGAACCCCTATTTCAAATAACTGTCATCGTAATGTCTATTTTTTTCGGATGCGATTCACCACCACCGCTATTGATACTCGTACCAGATGTTGAAGGCTGCGATCTTTTGAGAAATGTATCCATTTTATAAACGCGCAGAGCAAGCGAAAAAACAATAGAATGACGTCTGAACTCATTGGCGACTATGCTTAACAGTGATGAGAGTTGAAACAAAAGAACATTGGGGGTGGCGCGCGCGTGGTGCTTCCTGTTACCGCAACGACAATCATGCCATGCGGTGTGGCAACGTCGCCGTCGCCGACGCAGTATAGGAAAAACTTATTACCTAACGTATGTAGTTTTTTAATTCAAATTAAATTATTTCTTTGACTTACTATGACACAAGGGGTCGCCAGAATATTTCAACCTGTAAGGGGGTCGCGAAATCAAAAAGATTGAAAAAAACTGCTCTAGTAGACGTTTTACACTTTAAGGTATTAGGCTTAGTATCAAGTTCTAAAAAAATGTAAGAGCTTCATATAGAAAAACGCTAAGAAATGGCCAATAACATTTCCAGCGGTAAATTTTCTTGTGCTAGTATGCAGCTCTGATGAAATCTAATACTAATTTTTAATACATTTTCTCAATAAAATGAGAATATAGAAATGCTGGTTTTGCGAAGAAACATGAAATCAACAATTGTTTTTTGAAGGAAAATCAAAGTAATCATTAAATTCATCCTACAATTAGTTAAAATCATTATTATGAAATATGGTTCATTTTGAAATGTTGTAAAAACTTACCAATCATTAACCACATTCCTTAAATCGCAATGAAAATATTTATATACTTACACATATAAGTTTATTTTCTCTTGCTCTTCTAATGTGGATCATTCACAATGCGTAACCAGCTGTCAAAATTACTTGACTATAGCTCAACAAATAAAGAGTTTTTTATTTAGCAATTACCTTTACATTGCCTTTGATTTTTGCAAGTTGCAAGAGTTACGGTTACGCCCGAACTTAACTCTTACTTAACTGTTAGTTTTGTGGCCTGCTAACTAACAGGGGACAAATTTTACAAAATATTTTGTGAATGACGACTAGAGACTATGTTGTAAATAGTAATATGTCACAAACTGAGACTTTGCTTTAAAAGGTCGCAATTAGCGACTAGGGACTGCTTACTGAATTGCGCTATTAAACTCAAATCTGTATGTGAACCTTACCCAATTTGTAGTGCATATAGTATAATCTTTAAGCTAGTCGCAAAAAATAAGAGAAAGCTTTGTTAAATTTTAATTTTTTGGAGAAATAAAAAAATATATATTTGGATTTAAAAATATACAAATCCATGTACACCCAAATACGAAACAAAGTATTTAATTAAGCTTTCAGGCAGAATTGCGATAATTCGCAAAAGTAGAAGTAGGCTCGAAGGACCAGGAGGATGGAGTCATGTGTAGAAGTTCCCGCAAGTGAGGAAAGTTCTCTGATCGCCATTCACTGGGGAGTGGCCAGAAACGATTCTTTTACATATGATTCAAGCAGCTCACTACTTCCGGTCTTTGACCAAGTACCCTCTGGGTAGCCTAAGAACATCCGTTTGAAGGCGAGCTAAAGTGAGAAGGCGAAATATTCCCTACATAGGGTTGTGCGCAGGGTTTGGGACCCGCCACGTAAAAAAAACACCCCCAATGAATAATAACAACCAGCCTCGGATGAGAGACCCCCCTTTTGATGACGACCACGGCAAACAAAATAAGGACTACGATTTGAGGGCATGCACCTGGAATATCCGGACCCTTAATTGGGAAGGTGCCGCTGCCCAGCTGGTTGATGTCCTCGCAAAAATAAAGGCTGACGTCACCGCCGTCCAAGAAATGCGATGGACGGGACAAGAACAGACACGAATAGGTCCTTGTGGCATTAACTACAGTGGTCAAATAAAGGAGCGCAAGTTTGGTGTTGGATTCGCGGTGGAAGAGAGACTTCGTCGCCGAGTACTATCATTCACTCCGGTGAATGAACGTCTAGCCACAATTCGCATCAAAGCGAGGTTCTTCAACATATCGCTGATTTGCGCCAACGCCCCGACGGAAGAGAAGGACGATGTGACCAGAGATGCCTTTTATGAGTGCTTGGAGCGCACTTATGAGAGCTGCCCCCGCCACGATGTCAAAATCGTGCTTGGCGACTTTAACGCCAGGGTGGGCAAAGAAGGTATCTTTGGCACTATGGTCGGTAAATTCAGCCTCCACGAGGAAACATCCCCAAATGGGTTGAGGCTGATCGACTTCGCCGGGGCCCGAAATATGGTTATCTGTAGTACTAGATTCCAGCACAAAAAAAATTCATCAAGCTACCTGGCTGTCTCCGGATCGAAAAACTACCAACCAGATCGATCATGTTGTGATAGACGGAAGACACGTCTCCAGTGTTTTAGATGTGCGTGCGCTCCGAGGTCCTAACATCGACTCCGGACCACTATCTTGTTGCAGCCAAGATTCGCACCCGCCTCTGTGCAGCAAAAACGCACGCCACCAAACACAAGGAAGGTTCAACGTCGAAAAGCTGCAATCACAACAGACTGCCGAACGATTTTCTACTCGGCTTGCACTCCTGCTCTCTGAGAGCACTCATCAACAACTCGGTATAAGGGAACTGTGGGACGGCATTTCAAACTCCTTAGCTGCAACCGAAACCATTGGTTTTCGGAAAGTGCAAAAAAACAGCTGGTACGACGAGGAGTGCCGTGTCGCAGCGGAGATAAAACAGGTTGCCTACCTCGCAACGTTACGATCGACCTCAACACGTGCGGGATGGGATAGATACCGAGAGTTGAGAAGTGAAGCGAGACGCATTTTCAGACAGAAAACGAAAGAGGCCGAAATGCGTGAGTACGAAAAGCTTGCTAAGCTGGCCGACAGGGGTGATGATCGAAAATTCTACGAAAAAATGCGGCGGCTTACAGAAGATTTCAAGACCGGAGCATACTCTTGTAGAACCCCCAAAGGCGATCTAGTCACCGATGCCCAGAGCATACTTAAATTATGGAGGAAACACTTCTCCAGCCTGCTGAATGACAGTGAACGTACAACGCCAGGAGAAGGCGAACCCGATTCCCCAATCGATGACGATGGAGCAGATGTTCCATTGCCCGACCAAGAAGAAGTTCGAATAGCAATTACCCGTCTGAAGAACAACAAAGCGGCGGTGGCCGATGGATTGCCGGCCGAGCTATTCAAACACGGCGGCGAAGAACTGATAAGGAGCATGCATCAGCTTCTTTGTAAAATATGGTCGGACGAAAGCAAGCCCAACGATTGGAATTTAAGTGTGATATGCCCAATCCACAAAAAGAGAGACCCCACAATCTGCGCCAACTACCGTGGGATTGGCCTCCTCAACATCGCGTATAAGATTCTATGGAGCGTATTGTGTGAAAGATTAAAGCCCACCGTCAACAAACTGATTGAGGTGACGTTGTGAGTTTTGCAGAGAAAACTTCTGCGAAAGATTTATGGTCCTTTGCGCATTGGCAACTGCGAATACCGCATTCGGTGGAACGATGAGCTGTACGAAATATACGACGACATTGACATAGTTTAGCGAATTAAAAGACAGTGGCTACGCTGGCTAGGTCATGTTGTCCGGATGGACGAAAACACTCCAGGTCTGAAAATATTCGACGCAGTACCCGCCGGGGGAAACAGAGGAAGAGGAAGACCTCCAATCCTTTGGAACTACCAAGTGGAGAAGGATCTGGCTTCGCTTGGAATATTAAATTGGCGCCACGTAGCGAAAAGAAGAAACGACTGGCGCGCTGTTGTTAACTCGGCTATAATCGCGTAAGCGGTGTCTACGCCAATAAAAAAGAAGAAGGGAAGTAGGGAAAAACAAATGCATACATATGTATATAGTAAGTATTTAATATTTTGAATATTCTCTTAACCGTATTAGTTTATTTCGGCGTACAATTGACAATTTTCTGCATGTTTCATATTAGCTAGATGAGTTAGCGCTCCCCCCTCAACACGCGTCCTTGGACGATAACACACCTCACCAACTCCATCCACATAAGAAGACATCACACACGAATACATCACACATGAAGACAACACATATGACAACATCATACAGTTATTCAGTTATACAGCGTATTCACCACTCAGCAGCCCTTAACAGATCAGCAGTAACGAGCAACGGCCCTTTTTTCGATTACCGCTCGTAACGACAACAACGTGGTTTTTACAAAGAGATTCGAATGGTTTTTACTAAAATACATCAAAGTGGTTTTTTCACAAATGTAATACATTCCAAGTGTTTTTACAAATAAAATAAATCAAACTGGGTTTTACTAAAATAACTCAAAGTGCGTTTTACTACGTATCTGCTGTTAAAATTACTTGACTTTAGCTCATGAAATAAGGAATTTTTTTCTTGAGCATTTACTTGAGAGCTGGAAAATAACCTTTATTTACATCGTCATTCCTTAGAAATGGCAGAGTTGCTATGTATGTAAATTTTTTTGAGAACTAAAATTTTGTTTGAAATTAAAATATTCTTGAAGTCAAAAAAACTTTTAAACGTAAAAACATTTCATAACATCTTTGATACAAATCTTTATAATTTGCTTCCAAGAAAATGACCATTTAATATCTTTCATAATTAGTACTTGTGGATCCGGCCACGCGTTGCTGTAGCATATATTTTATACTATTATTCACACAATAAACTATTCAGTACAGTAAAAATTTTATTTACGAATAATAGCGAAAACGAAAAAACAAGGGATTGTGCTTGATGTTAAATACAAATAAATTTCATTAAAAAAAATAACGAATTTAAGGATGTTTTCTCAATGTCTGGTTAGCAGCCTTTATATTCAGTTAATACAGTTAATAGATTGTACTTAATAATCAACAAATTGTCAGACCGGCCAATGTAAATGGGCGCTTAATAGAGCGTCTATTTAATGGTACTTTCACTGTATTTTTTATTTATGAATTCTTTTTACTATACTTTCTTCTAAGTTGGATCGAACTAGACACAGTGTGCTAAATTTTGCTAAAATCGGTTCAGTAGTTTAGGAGTCCATCGCGGACAAACAACGTGACACGTAATTTTTATATATAAGGATAACGATATTAAGCTATTTCAAAAACAAGTAAGGAAAGATAAGTTCGGGTGCAATTGAACATTTTATACTCTTGCAAATTGCAAGAATCGAAGGCAGGGAAATAATTTAAGGTAAAAAACCAATCATAGCGAGTAAAGTCGGCCGCATGTTCGAAAATCCTGATATTAGTTATATAGGAACTAAGCCAATTTATCTTTTTTTAGAACAGTCATATACTGCTATGAGTAAACCACGCTATCTTATTTTTATTGGATAACTCGCGTATTGCCCAATATATGCGGTATAAAGTCACCTGGAAGTTCGAAAATCTGTATATTAAGTATATGGGACTAAGGGAAGAAATGGTCTGATTCAACTCATTTTTAACAACGGACATATCATTATTAGAGAAGGATTCTCCATCAATTTTAGATATAACTATCACACACTGACCGACAATTTCTATCAAAAGTCAACTATAGGTACCGGGGTCTAAATATTCTGTACCTAGGGTCTTGAAAGAAAGGAAATGTTAACGTGCTTTGAATACGAAAAAAACAATAGAATGCAAACAGAAATTGCTTATTACTAACAGGGTGCATTTTTAGTAATTTTCGTTTAAGTTTTATTTCCTAATACATTGTTAAAAATGCGATATCACATTCATTGCTAATCATCCCGTAGCGTCTCTATGTATGTACAGTGCATCACAAAAATAAGTATGCACTGTGTTTATCCATTTTGTCTTGAGAAAAGAATGCCTCAGAACTAAAAATAATATAAATTTTTTTATTTTTTTTCAGTTATTTCATATCTATATAAATAAAAATGAATACCAAAAATGTATGTACGCGCATAACTCAATAACGCCTGGACCAATTTGGCCAATTCTTTTTCTTAAATGTTTGTTGAAGTTCAAGGATGAATTTTACGGCGAGAAAAATTCGAATAGTTTCCGGAAAACCCCTAAAAACAGCCCTTTTCTTTTCCCCATACACACGTTACAATAAATATGAATGTTTGTTTGTTAGTAACACTAAGAGAACGGTTGAACCAATCTTAATGAAATTTTTAAAGGTTGTTTGTTGTGGATCGGGAAAGGTTTAGAAACAAAATACCTTATACTTTTCATGAGGAGAAGTCGGAAAATTGGACAATTCCAAAAAGTAACATTTTCCATACACATTTTTTTCAATTTTTGTTTGTTTTGTTTTTCAATATTTTGATTTGTAAATTATTTGAATCGTTCAATTGCGGTCGCTTACTTTTTTATTCCGGCTATCCAAAGGAAAAATTATTGAAAATTATTCAGTGAAAACTTTATGTATGTTCGAGACGATGTGATCAATTACAGATTGAAATTTGTTACGAAGCCACGAAGAGGTGGCGCTAATATATGACAGCCCAAAGAAAGGCAAGAAGTACTCCCAAAATGCTTTGACATACGTGCGGAATTATGGATAGCGGTCAATCAGCTAGCGATCGTAACGATATCACAGCACGACTTTTTAAACAATAGCTGCGATGTTTGATGGTCTTTATCTTGAAGCAACCTATGGTATATATGATGCTGTTAGATGCTGAATGTGTTCTGTTGAGTAGCAAAAAAGAGGTTTGCCGCACGCACACATTCTTCTTTGGAAGCGGATGGTGATTACACCAGATCAAATTGATGAAATCATTTCTGCGGAAATTCCTGATTCAGATATAGATCCAGAATTATACGAAGTGGTGAAAACCAATATGATTCATGGACCTTGCGAACCTTACAATCCCACTTTGGTTTGTATGTTTGACAATAAATGCACGAAACACTACTCATGTGCTTTTCTTTCGGAAACGGGAATGGGAAATGATGGATATTAACTGTATCGGCGTCACTCACCAGACGACAATGGCAGAACATTTAGAATTTAGAGGCGTGAATATCGACGTTAACAACACATCGAAGTTGACAACACATGGGTCGTACCATATTCTCCCCTTTTGTTTAATTCACATTCAAAACTCATGTCAATGTTGAATATTGCAAATTGGTGTAATCGATCAAATACGTTTGCAAGTACGTCACCAAAGAAAGCAACATAGCGGTTATTGGCCTTGAACGATATGAGATCAGCAGTATCAAATGGATCGATATGTGAACTGCAATAAAGCGCTTTGTAGGATATTTACTTTTGCGATTCATGAAAGTTTTCCGTCTCGCGGTTCAACTTCATTTAAGTCATCGCGTATTGTGAATGGTACAGTGTGTGCAACATTTTGAGAAGCATGCCAGCAGTAGCATTTGCTGGAACATGATAATCACTGGAAACAGACGAAGGACAATGCGATAGTTCTTCGCATGCCACTGAAGTTCGCATACTTTTCGCGAAGATCATTTCGACATATCAGCCTTTAAATTCGCGTTAATTATGGGATACGAAAAAATGACATTGCCGATGACATTTTACATTGTATTCGCTAAGAATTGGAAATGGGCAAATTTCGGTTGATACTTCCAGTGGTTTGATATCAATTTCACCTCCCTTTTGTCAATTCACTTCAACGGAAGATGAACTCATCACGAATGTTTATCCGAACTTTGGCCAAATTATCGTAACTGCGATAGCTTGAGTGCACGAGCAATTTTAGCTGCCAAAATTACCGATGTTAGTGATTTAAACTGGAAGATTCAAAGTCAAGTTCCGGGAGGTTTGCGCTCATATAAATCGATGGAATTTCCAAATACCATACCAAGCCTGCCCCAGCATCATTTGCGTCTTAAAGTTGGATCTGTCATTATTATGTTTCACAATCTTCATGCGCCGAAACTGTGTAATGGAACCCGAATGATTATGACGTAGTTATCGAATGCAGGGGACAGCCATTTCAGTTCAAACGTATTCAATTTCCAGGGAAAATTGCCCTTGCGTTGACAATCAACAGGACACAAGGAAATCGGGAAATGCTATGTTTTTCACACGGCCAGATATATGTGGTGTGTTGACGAGTTGGAAACCCATCTTCTCTATATATTTACGCACCAGAACAGAAATCAAAAAATTATGTTTATTAAGTTGCGCTACATAAAAAAATGTAGAAAAATCGTAAATAAATCATTTTCGACAGAATATAATTTCAACTTTTTTTCATTTCAAAACACATATGTAATTTCACGCAGGGCAACGGCTGCGGGGTCAGCTAGTTTTCATTAAAAGCAATAGCAAAAAACAGAAACTTAAATCAATAATTTTTCAAATTAGAGATAAAAATATTTAAATAGCTAAAAATTACGTCACTGAAGTGTGTATGCAATAATAATAAATTCCAAGTAAAAGTTCCAACGGTTTTATTTTTGAGCTTTGGACCGTTAATATTTTATTGGATTGTCTTTGGATTTTTTGTTGCCCTCAATCCGGATGGCATGGAATTTACCAGTTTTTGGGTTACTGAAGGTGGAATCTTGCCCCATTTTTCACTTAAAGCAGCTTTTAAAGATTCTTTGCCGGTTATTTGATGTCTTCTGATTTTTCGTGCTTTCACAAACTTCAATCTTTTTTGTCTGTTAAAGTCGTTTATGAATGGCTTTTTACAGACATTACGACCATGGTAACCAGCATCATAAAGCACTCGACGAATAGTTTGAAGATCGCAGGTTTTACCAGTCTCATTTTAAATTTCAGTACGCACTTTGGTGCACTTTTCTTCGGATTAGCTTGTATCTGTTTTTGTATTCCCCTCTTTTTTGTATTTTTCTACTATTTTTTGAATAGTAGAATTACTTTTGTTTATTATTTTTCCAATTTGCCTCTGACTTTTGTTTTCTTTATATAGTTTTATAATAACATTTTTCATATATTGTCATAGACCATGATAAAAATTTAAATGCAATTAGCGATGAAATTTATTGAAAACTTTGGAAAATTATTATTCTTTAAAAAATAAAAACAACTACTTATTGCTTCAGAAACGTATAAACACTGTGTTTCAATAGAAACCATAGTAAAATGGTAAATTGCATACATATTAATGTGACGTGATTTTTGCGTTTTACTGAGAAAATCTAACGGTTCTTAATAACGGAATATGTCAATGATGCCAGTCTGTCATATTCGTGAAGACAATATTATGAGTAATTGTTTTTGTAAAAAACGCAAAACTTATATTTTTTATTTTGCAAATAATTTGACTTTTTTTACGCCAATATACATTTTTGCAATTTTTTCTTGCTAAATACATACCCTGCCAATATTTTCAAAGAGTAAGAAGTCAATCCGTTATGTTTATATACATATGTTTTATATTATAAGCTCTTCTTTCCACAGGAAAAAAATATCTAAATAGGGCAAACTATTTCGCTAATCATTGAAAACGATGAATGTGAAAGCATATAGCATGATAATTTGAATTTAACTTTAAACTTTTGCACCGCCGCTCTTTTTTAAAACCAGTTTGTGGTTTACCCTAAATTTGGCTAAAGTCTGAGAAAGAAGTATGTACATATGTATATGTAAGTAGTGTTGAGAATCTGTTGTATTCGTAGTAATTATTTACTTCTTTTACAACAAAATTAGGTTTACACAAGAAAATCGTGAACCAACTTTATTGTTAGGGTTACCATATTCTCTGATTTGTCAGGCAATTCCCTGATTTTGACCTTCGGCACTAATTCCCTGAATTCCTCCTGAATCGGCAATTTTTATACCCTGAACAGGGTATATTAAGTTTGTCACGAAGTTTGTAACACCCAGAAGGAATCGTCAGAGACCCTATAAAGTATACATATAAATGATCAGTATGTTGAGCTGAGTCGATTTAGCCATGTCCGTCCGGCTGTCTGTATATATCCGAACTAGTCCCTCAGTTTTTAAGATATCGTTTTGAAATTTTGCAAACGTCATTTTCTCTTCAAGAAGCTGCTCATTTGTCGGAACGGCCGATATCGGACCACTATAACATATAGCTGCCATACAAACTGAACGATCGGAATCAAGTTCTTGTATGGAAAACTTTCACATTTGACTATGTATCTTCACCAAATTTGGTATAGATTATTTTCTAAGGCAACAATGTAGTCTCCGAAGAAATTGTTCAGATCGGTTAACTACAGCATATAGCTACCACACAAACTGAACGATCGGAATCAAGTTCTTGTATGGGAAACTTTCACATTTGACTATGTATCTTCACCAAATTTGGTATAGATTATTTTCTAAGGCAACAATGTAGTCTCCGAAGAAATTGTTCAGATCGGTTAACTATAGCATATAGCTTCCATACAAACTGAACATATACTAGTTACTAAAAGAAATGCACCTGTGAAGGGTATATTAGCTTCGGTGCAGCCGAAGTTAACGTTTTTTCTTGCTTTTAACTATTATTTTTTTTTCGAGCGAGTGCGTAAAAAAAGTAAGCAACACAGCGTTTTAGTGTATAAAATTCATGCGCGAATTGAACTCCGTTGAGTTTTGGAACGCACACCATATGATATCGCCATCATACTTAGATGTATCATGTCGTATGGAAATGCGATTGCATCATATGCCATCATATGTTGAGACGATTGAGTTTTTAGACTCGAAAAATGTTCATATTGAGGACAACAAATGGATCGATCAGTAAGCAAATTTGAATGCGTTCTTGAAATCGAAAAAAGAGGACCGAGAAATATCAGGCGAGTTTTTTTAACAATCTGTTAGTGACCAGCTGTGTCAATTCTGTCATTTCTTCCAAGCTAGTAAGAACGCTGAATCGTTTTCCGAAATCTTGATAATAGTTCAGTATTTGTTGTCTATCCCTGGTCACAACGCAAATTGCGAGCGTATTTTTCCTTAATCAATACACATAGAGTAACGAGCGTAACCGCCTCTCAGTAGAGACCGTTCAGAATATTGTACTTGCTCAATTTAACTTCAAAGAAATGAATTGTAAGGATTTTCACAAGTATTTTCCAGCGATAAAAATTTAATTTTATTAAAAAAAATTCGAGCTTCCGAAAAATATGTGAAAAAAGATGTTAATGAATGACGATTGTAGCAGCTTAGTGATAGTTTTCAAGTATAGTCGGTATTGCAATTACTTTTATTCAGATAATTTCGAAAAAATGATTTAAAAAAAAAGACAAAAACAACGATGGAGTTGGGCGGTTGGGTAACAGTTGGTGACCAAATTCGATTAATTAATTATGGATTCATATGCAACGAGACTGATTTTGACTGAAATCGATATGGTAACCCTATTTATTGTAAAATTTTCCGAAAAGCTGATTTTTGTACTAGAAGCTTGTAAAAAAGCGCAAAAAAGGTGAAAAAATAAAAATATTAGATGTATTGCTGATAATTGTGAAAATCAAATTGCTGAGCTGAACGGTAAATTATATACTCTTATTCATATAACACATATTTATTCGAGTTACCTATTTGTAGATTGCGATTTTGCAGCTGTCAACGATATTCTAGACTGCTTTATGGAAGAATTGCAGTGCCGAGGCCAAAAAGTATAACTTGGCGTTTGGATGTGTAAGGTGAACTGAATGATACCAGATTGAAGTAATTGTAGAGGGAAGATCGTTTTTAATTCACTCATTTATTAGGGTTCATTACAGTTGTCGTTACATAGCCAGCTTATGGTGAAAATGTTTATATTTTTGGGATTGACGTTGGAAGCAGAATTGGCGTTGTAATAGAGTTTAAAGTTTTTTCTTTTTTCGAATCTGGGGATTTTGGTGAGTATGTAATGTCTAACTATACTTTACCGATATCTTAATAAAATTCTAGGAACATATATTCCTTAAAATAATATACACTGCTCACAAAAAAGACGGTCCCACTGAGCCTCCACATTTCTAATATAGAAATGTTCGCATTTTCTTACTTTCGGTACGTACGTACCGCGTAACCTTGCCGAACTATTATTTGGTGGCGAAAATTTATGAAATCCGTCCATGAATTACCTAACCTCCCTTTTACTACGTATAATGATATTTGTTATTATATCTGCTAATCTAAGAATTATCGCAATAAAGTTGGGTGTAAATTGAGGCTTTTAAAATTATTCGATCAGCCTGAAAACCGATTATTCGAATATCCGGTTTCTTGCCATCTGTGTGAATATTAACAGCTTTCGAAAAAAGAAAAAAAATTCAAACAAACAGTAACGAGTGCTGCTCAGCTTCACCAGCAAGTCTACTTTAGCTTTGTCGACCCAACAAAAGCAACTCCTGGCAAAAACGAATGTAACGGCGATGACGAGTCATCGCAGCGATCAACTGAAGCGCAGTCTGCAAAAGCAGCAAAAAACAGCTATCGGGCAACAACAAATGCGCTGACAGCAACCAGTATGCAGGTACCAGCAAGCACCCGGACAGCGAAGGAAAACAAAATGAAAGGTGAGAATGTACCAAGCAAAAAAGGACCGTCTGTTCAGACTGGTATTGATCGCCACATTAACGTAAAAAGGAAATTAAGTCCAAAAATTCAAATATACACGGAAAAAAAGTTTCATGGATGATGTAAAGTACTTGTCAAACAATAACAAAAATTACTACTCTTACCAACTGGAGCTCAAAAGGGCTAGTTGTTGTCATAAAAGCTATAGAGTCTTCAGTAGACTTTAATAATGTTAAAGAAGCATTGGAAGAAGGTGGTTTTAGTACTAAATCCGTGGTAAACATTTTTAATAAAAACACAGTCCCACAGCCAATGTTCAAAATAGAATTGAAGCCAAATTCTAGGAAACTTAAGAAAAACGAAACACATCCCATTTACAACCTAAAATATCTGCTCCATCGCAGAGTTACCGTTGAGGAACCACACCACAGAAATGGTTCAGTAATATGGAGACACAAAATCATATTGTAGCCTACGCAGTGTCTGCGTGTGTGTGGTGATTTATATCCCACATCAAAAACATTTAAATGAAAAAGGTAGTAATTGTGGGGGAAAACTACTGCAAACTATAGAGGTTGCCCTGTATATAAAGATTTAAAAACGAAATTGTTTGTCGGAATTCAAGCACGTAGTACTTAAATGATAAATATTCCTCTTAGCGAAAATATTGCAATTTCTGTTCACGTTCCAAAACCGGGTAATATTAAAAATAATGCTTCACAAGAGAGCTATCCAAATGTGGTGAAAGGCAGCACTGGACAAATGCAATTGCCTAAAAACAACTAAATGGAAGCGTTGAAACCAATTTATGACACAATTTATATCTACAATGAAAAATATGATTCAAGAGATAATCAAATCACAAAACCAATTTTGCAAACATTTTTAAATAAATAATGAGCGTATTGAACATTTGTATATGGAAGGATAAGGTGTTATCAAACATAAATTGGAGCTTATTAGATTTCTTGATGAAAATAATATAGATGTTATAATTGTGTCAGAAACTCATCTTACGAATAAAAACAATTTCTTTATACTGGTATTTAGAACCTATGTTGCAAACCACCCAGATGGAGAGGCAAATGGTGGAACAGCAGTGTTGGTTAGAAAACGATTTAATCACCACGCATTAGAATCTCATGCTACATCGCAGTTACAAGCTAGAACAATATCTAAAAAAATCGCTGCGGGGACTTGAGCTTGACGGCAATATGTATACTGCCCACCTCGTTTTAAAATTACAGAAAAAAAATTTAAAGAGTTTTTTGGAATGCTAGGTCATAGATTTGTAGCATGTGGAGATTACAATGCAAAACACATGTATTGGCTCTCACTACTAATTAATCCGAAAGGACGACAGCTGTATCAAACTGTTATAAATAGGCACAATAATATCTTCTGGCAAACTGGCATATAAGCTTAATGATCATAACAAAATACCAGATTTATTTTGCTGTAATCAAAACTATAGATAAATCGCACATAACAGCTGATACGTGCACTGATCTATCATATCATATAAAGTTATGTGAACAGTTCAGATTCGTTGATCCAAAAGTCGGTATAACATCCTATAAAACGAATTGGCTAAAATATAAAAAATTTTAATGTTAAGTACAAAATAAATACAGGAAGAGATATTGGCGAAAGCATAAGAGAAGTCAATGATATAATAACCAGCGCAGCTGTCTTAGCATCACCAAACAAATAGTGTAAGCCGCTTGGGCTCAGACGAATCACGAATAGAGAAATAGAAAAGCTTGTAAATGAAAAAAAAGCGTGCAAGACGTGAATGGCAAATAAATCGTTCCCCTTCCACTCAACTTCAATTGAAATCTGTTGTACGTAAATTAAAAAAAAAGCACTTAAACGTGAGGAAGAATTCAACACCGAAATGTATAAGTTAACTCGAAACGCAAACCACCAAAATACCAAGTCAGCATTGTCTGCCTAACATCCGTTTCAGGCAATGCTGAACATTAACACCACCCCAGTCCATGACCAACGGCCCGAGTTATGATCCAACGACAAGCAAAACCAAACGATACTAACTGAATGTTGATACTGTAGCCGTGAGATCCGCTGGCGCAGCACAAATATAGCGCAAACAAGCGACGACTTACACTACACGCAAGTCGGCGTAATCGTGGGATTCGCTGACACTGCATCTGACAAAACGTAGCAACGACAGCGACGACGGCAGCGGCAGTGAGGACGGCTTAGGCTTAGCCTTAAGAGTAAGAATGTTTTAGAGTTTAGTTCTGATCGAGCCTTAATAAAGCGCACTAGTGCCTAAAAATAATATATATAAAGATGCTGTATCCAAATTCAAACAAACGAAGTTCCCTTTGGAAAGCCCAAAAGTCCATGAAGCCACCAACTGACTCAAACATGCCTATACGAGACTTGGCATTTGAGAAAAGGGAGTACTGTTCAGCAATATTTTCAGATGTAGCTCAAGCGGTTGATAAGGATTGTATAAAACATTGGCGTCTAATTTAAATAATAGATAAGTTATGGTGAAAGTAGGAGATTTCATATCTGATGAACGATAGATAAGGGCTGTTGTACCAGAGGGCAGTGTTTTAGGCCCAAAGCTATACATCATATATACAGCAGATCTTCCAACAGCTAACAATGTATTAACTTCAACTTTTGCGGATGACACAGCTTTAGAGAGCCGTAACAATTGCCATATTTAAGCATCAAGAATATTAGAGGAGCATTTAAGGTCTGGTTTTGGAGGATGGAGTCATGTGTAGAAGTTCACGCAAGTGAGGAAACTTCTCTGATCGCCATTCACTTGGGAGTGGCCAGAAACGATTCTTTTACATATGGCTCAAGCAGCTCACTACTTCCGGTCTTTGACCAAGTATCCTCTGGGTAGCCTAAGAACATCCGTTCGAAGACGAGCTAATGTCAGAAGGCGAAACATCCCCTCCGCAGGGTTCTACGCTGGGTTTGGGACCCGCCACGTAAAAAACCTTACCACTGAAAATCAACAATCAGCCTCGGATGAGAGACCCCCTTTTGATGACGACCATTGCAAGCGAAATAAAGACTACGATTTAAGGGCATGCACCTGGAATGTCCGGACCCTTAATACCGCTGCCCAGCTGGTTGATGTACTCGCGAAAATAAAGGCTGACATCACCGCCGTCCAAGAAATGCGATGGACGGGACAAGGACAGACACGAGTAGGTCCTTGTGACATTTACTACAGCGGCCATATAAAGGAGCGCAAGTTTGGTGTTGGATTCGTGGTGGGAGAGAGACTTCGTCGCCGAGTAGTATCATTCACTCCGGTGAAGCCACAATCCGCATCAAAGCGAGGTTCTTCAACATATCGCTGATTTGCGCCAACGCCCCGACGGAAGAGAAGGCCGATGTGACCAGAGATGCCTTTTATGAGTGCTTGTAGCGCACTTATGAGAGCTGCCCCCGCCACGATGTCAAAATCGTGCTTGGCGGCTTTAACGCCAGAGTGTGCAAAGAAGGTATCTTTGGCACTACAGTCGGTAAATTCAGCCTCCACGACGAAACATCCCCAAATGGGTTGAGGCCGATTGACTTCGCCGGGCCCGAAATGGTTATCTGTAGTACTAGATTCCAGCACAAAAAGATTCATCAAGCCACCTGGCTGTCTCCGGATCGAAACCACCAACCAGATCGATCATGTTGTGATAGACGGAAGACACGTCTCCAGTGTTTTAGATGTGCGTGTGCTCCGAGGTCCTAACATCGACTCGGACCACTATCTTGTTGCAGCCAAGATTCGCACACGCCTCTGTGCAGCAAAAAACGCACGCCAACAAACACAAGGAAGGTTCGACGTCGAGAAGCTGCAATCATAACAGACAGCCGAACGATTTTCTATTCGGCTTGCACTCCTGCTCTCTGAGAGCACTTGTCAACAACTCGGTATAAGGGAACTGTGGGACGGCATTTCAAACTCCTTAGCTGCAACCGAAACCATTGGTTTTCGGAAAGTGCAAAAAAACAGCTGGTACGACGAGGAGTGCCGTGTCGCAGCGGAGATAAAACAGGTTGCGTACCTCGCAACGTTACGATCGACCTCAACACGTGCGGGATGGGATAGATACCGAGAGTTGAAAAGGTAAGCTAAACGCATTTTCAGACAGAAAATGAAAGAGGCCGAAATGCGTGAGTACGAAAAGCTTGATAAGCTGGCCGACAGGGGTAATGCTCGAAAATTCTACGAAAAAATGCGGCGGCTTGCAGAAGGTTTCAAGACCGGAGCATACTCTTGTAGAACCCCCAAATGTGATCTAGTCACCGACGCCCAGAGCATACTTAAATTATGGAGGGAACACTTCTCCAGCCTTCTGAATGACAGTGAACGCACAACGCCAGGAGAAGACGAACCCGATTCCCCAATCGATGACGATGGAGCAGACTTTCCATTACCCGACCATGAAGAAGTTCGAATAGCAATTGCCCGCCTGAAGAACAACACAGCGGCACGGGCCGACGGATTGCCGGCCGAGATATTCAAACACGGCGGCGAAGAACTGATAAGGAGCATGCATCAGCTTCTTTGTAAAATATGGTCGGACGAAAGCATGCCCAACGATTGGAATTTAAGTGTGCTATGCCCAATCCATAAAAAAGGAGACCCCACAATCTGCGCCAACTACCGTGGGATTGGCCTCCTCAACATCGCATATAAAGTTCTATCGAGCGTATTGTGTGAAAGACTAAAGCCCACTGTCAACAAACTGATTGGACCTTATCAGTGTGGCTTTAGACCTGGAAAATCAACAACCGACCAGATATTCACCATGCGCCAAATCTTGGAAAAGACCCGTGAAAGAAGAATCGACACACACCACCTCTTCGTCGATTTCAAAGCTGCTTTCGACAGCACGAAAAGGAGCTGCCTTTATGCCGCGATGTCTGAATTTGGTATCCCCGCAAAACTAATACGGCTGTGTAAACTGACGTTGAGTAACACGAAAAGCTCCGTCAGGATCGGGAAGGACCTCTCCGAGCCGTTCGATACCAAATGAGGTTTCAGACAAGGTGATTCCCTATCGTGCGATTTCTTCCACCTTCTTCTGGAGAAAATATTTCGAGCTGCAGAACTAAATAGAGAAGGTACCATCTTCTATAAGAGTGTACAGCTGCTGGCGTATGCCGATGATATTGATATCATCGGCCTCAACACCCGCGGCGTTAGTTCTGCTTTCTCCTGGCTGAACAAGGAAGCACAGAAAATGGGTCTGGCAGTGAATGAGGGCAAAACGAAGTATCTCCTTTCATCAAACAAACTGTCGTCGCACTCGCGACTAGGCTCTCACGTCACTGTTGACAGTCATAACTTTGAAGTCGTAGATAATTTCGTCTATCTTGGAACCAGCGTAAACACCACCAACAATGTCAGCCTAGAAATCCAACGCAGGATAGCTCTTGCCAACAGGTGCTACTTCGGACTGAGTAGCCAATTGAGAAGCGAAGTCCTCTCTCGACGAACAAAAACCAAACTATATAAGTCGCTCATAATTCCCGTCCTGCTATATGGTGCAGAGGCTTGGGCGATGACAACAACCGATGAGTCGACGTTACGAGTTTTCGAGAGAAAAATTCTGCGAAAGATTTATGGTCCTTTGCGTATTGGCCACGGCGAATATCGCATTCGATGGAACGATGAGCAGTACGAGATATACGACGACATTGACATAGTTCAGCGAATTAAAAGACAGCGGCTACGCTGGCTAGGTCATGTAGTCCGGATGGATGAAACACTCCAGCTCTGAAAGTATTCGACGCTGTACCCGCCGGGGGAAGCAGAGGAAGAGGAAGACCTATACTGTGTTGAAAGGACCAAGTGGAGAAGGACGTGGCTTCGCTTGGAATATCCAATTGGCGCCACGTAGCGAAAAGAAGAAACGACTGGCGCGCTGTTGTTAACTCGGCTATAATCGCGTAAGCGGTGTCTACGCCAATAAAGAAGAAAAAGAAGAAGAAGATTTAAGGTCTGTCGAAGAATGGCTAGCGAACTGTCGTATAAATGTGACTGAGCATAAGAGTAAGCATGTTACGTTAGCGCTAAGACCAAAAATGTGCCCGGCAGTAAAAATGAAAACATTTTAGTACCCCAAGCGAACGAAGTATCATATCTTGGTATTCACCTAGATAGAAGGCTTACGTGTAGAAAATACATCTCTAGTAAAATAACATGTATGAAGATTAGAGCAGCAAGTTTAAATTGGCTTTTAAATAAAAACTCTAAACTTAGCCTAGAGAAGAAAGTGCTTTAGTATAATGCGGTTATAAAGCCGATTTGATCTTATGGCGTTAACTGTGGGGTACGACCTGTGCAACTAATATTGATATAATACAAAGATTCGAATCCAAAATGCTTAGAACAATAAAATGCTCGCCTTGGTACATGTGTAATGAAAATATCCATAATATTCCTATGGTAAAGAAAGAAGTTAAAGATAGGAGAATTAAATATGCAATATATCTAAACTCCTTTGTTTTAGTTTTGCAAAGTTGCTTGGCTCAACTCCAAATATGTGAACCCCATTACAATTGGTTGATTTTCTACCGAACATAACGATCTATCTGCAAGGACTAGTATTGGCATTTACGGATAATATCTTTGTGTTGATATCATGCCCTTGTGCCACAAATAAGTTAAATCGGGTCAATGCGTCATAACACCAAAACTGGACAAATTCGTAAAATATCGTAGCAAAATTAAGTGAAAGTATAACATTATATGTAATATATTAAAGCTTAGTGCCAAAATGCTTTCGATCCATGAATTACGTCAACATTCCTATACGTCATATTATGATTTTCATTAGTTCAGAATGAAATTCGGATTCGCCGACCTTTGGTTGAATTTTTCCTCATATACCCCATACATTAAATTTAGCTTTGATTGATATCACATACATATACGAGTACTATACATGTGTGCTCATGTAGGTTTATTATGCTGATCTTAACATTATTATTTCAGAGATACATTTTGATAATGTAGTAATGAAACGAAGTGAATCTAATTCTTATAATTGGGGTATTCACAAGGTGTCATAATGCGTCATATTGTCATATTATTTTATGACTGTCATACCAACACTGTTGTTGTTTAACATGCACAATTAAAATATGACTGATACAACACTGCGTGGTATGTTTCTTGAGTTCGCTATTTTATCAGCTGTATTTGCTTACAAATACAACACTGCGTGGTATATTTCATGAGTTCGATGTTCTATCAGCTGTATTTGTTTACTTTCTTATTATTGGCGGTTAAGTGTTTGAAATTAATAAATTTAATAAATTTCGTTATTAATATGGAAGAAAACTACGATATTCAGGTAAATTAAGTTGAATATAAGCGAAATATGAAAATATTTTGATGTTTATGTGGTTGCAAATGATTTTATTGCAGTGTAAACCAAAACGCCGCCGTTTCAACCCGTTACATAAGTGGAATGCGGCAGAAGAAAAAGCGCTTGTGGTGTTCCTAATTAAAAAAAGAAGTTTCGAGGTTTGTCATTTTAATTTAAAAAAACAAAACAAAGTCAAATAATTTTTTTTTTTTAAAGAAACCAACAGCTCAAAGCTTTTATGGTCGTTTCATCGAAGACACGCAGCTGACGGTAGGATGGAAAGTAGTGCGCGCAAAAGTACGCAATATGCGCACTAATTATAACAAAGCAAAGGTGTGGGAAGGGTCGGCAGGCGCAGGAAGTATGGAAGGCGACACAATAAAAAGTAAATTCTTTTAAGGAAATCCCTTTTTTTTAATTGTGACCATTATTTTATTCTATAGATACTTTAAAAAAAATTTGTTTTTTCTATGAAGAGTTGGACGATATTTTCGGCAGCGGATTAAATTGTTCTGCAGTAGTGGAAGACAGTTTGGTGACGCTGTTAGAAAGCGATTCTACAAGTCCATCGGGAGCAGAATGTGTGGTTGAAGCGGGCAGTTCAGTTGTAGCTGAAGAATTACAAAGTCCTGCGTTGAACGACAATGTGTGCACTCGAAGGCAGAAAGGAATATATTCCAAAACCGCCTTGTCAGATATTTTCCAGGTTCATGGCGAGATCGCAGAAATAAGGAAGCAAAAGCTTAAGATGGATGTTGCAGCAAGGGAAAGGGAAATGTCAATCAAAGAAAAAGAATTAAAGTTAAAAGAAAAAGAAATAGAATTTAAAAAAATAGAAATTAATGGCAAATTAGAAATTAAAAAAATGAAATTACAAATGCAGGAGAGGTTGGCAATGGAAGAGTTTAGGCTAAAATATAAATAATTTTACAATGCACTACATTTTTAGTTCACTTTTGTTATGAATTTATTTTTATTATTATGTGTTTTTTTATGTTTTAAATTAAGTTTTTATGTTATAAGTTTTGTTGTGGTTTTAACAGTTAGTGCCTTCTGAAGAATACGAAAATGAAATTATAAATGTACCTAACCCAAAATTAAAGAACCAAAATCAAAAATATAGTTGGATTATAATTAAGCAAAATAATCATGCATTTTTATTAACTTGTATGATTAAAGAACAAATGCATATACATATGTGTATAAGTATTAAATATTTTGATTTTGTATATAACGAAGCAAGCAATTTCTCATACTATTTTCTGATGATAAAGGGAATTGAGGCATCAAAACTTCATTGCTGTTTTCATTATCGATATCGAAACTGATTAACATGTTGTGACGAATACAACACACCATAATCCAGTCATTGCATTCCTTCTTATTTGACGTTGAAAGCATTCTAAATTTAAGCTCCCATAAACTACCGAATTTCTTTTTCAAAAGACCAAAACAATTCTCAATCGTACACGGTATTTGGAAAAATACGCATTGAATAAATCCCTTTCTTCTTTTCTATGTTCAACATGTTCTATGTTTTGCCGAAAGGGCGTTATTAAATATGGTTTCAGTGGATAGGCACCAGAGAACTGCAACGAGTAATAAATTTTTGTTTATACTTAAGTACTGATCCGTTACTCTGTCTGATTCTGCCAGTTCAGTTCATGTACACGAAGCGAACTGTTTTCTTCAAATCAGCGATAGAGAACAACTTTGTATCACTAGCGATCGGCTTATACCTGATTTGTTTATGAACGTTCGTATCAGCAGAAAATACCCAAAGTGATGCAAACTCATGCTTCAATGATTGAAATGATCGACAGCGTTCGGTTTGTATATCATCCCCTAAACACTGATTTTCTTTAGTGCACTTCTGTTCTATTTCAACTACATATGTTTGTATACACATGATGTATGCCATGTGAAGTGAGTTAGTGAAGAGACGCGTTTTTTTTTCTGGTGCTCCGTTTATGGCCCCAAATTCGATAGCAAAGAATTCAAAATTAGTTCCTATGCGCGCCGAAATACACACAGTGTCCACAACAACTCAACGAAAGCAGAAACACGAGCGTAAAAAAGTTATAAAAGCGGTGAGTGTTAAAACACTTAATAAATATCTATTTATTTGGGAGAAGGTACGCACAAAAGGGAAATAGCGAAGAGCGCATTTTCTTAGCTTTCCCTTTACACACCTACTTGGATCCCACAACCCACAATCCACACAAAGAGAAATTCCTGGGGATTACAACTTGAGGAATTTACGAGTAACAGCTGCAATAGTGGACTGCTATAGGAATAGCTGAGAAAATGTCAGCTAAACCTAAAGCAGCATTTACCATTACTGTTAATAAGGAAGATCATAGTCCGTTCACAAGGAGCAATAAGACCCCCCGATCACCTGATCGACAATGCGCTCAGACGCTAAAAGTTGCTACACCAACGACACAAAAAGTGACCCCAACAAACACGGTCTCGCACGATGTGACTGAATTAAATAACGTCACAATGCCAACTAAAAAGGCTAGCGCAGCCGATTTTCCAACACAAGGCACCACTAGCAGCGAAAATGCAATAAGTGTGAGCGAAGGAGAGAGCGCACTTATTGATCTGGTCACACTAATAGAAGAGCTAATTGCGCTCACCCATGACCAAAAACAAAGGCATGTTAACCAACACATGCGTAACATAATCGACAAGATCTCGCAACTGCAAAAACAAGCAGTAGCAGAGGTTAGAGAGTCGGCTATCCACCCAACCGCCCAGGCGAAGAGAGGTCGCAGTACGCTCACTGAAGAACCAATGGTGGAGGAGCAGACTCTACAACAAAGCAAACGGTCATGCATCAATTCGCCAAAAACACGAGCAAGAACAAGTTTAATTGGTCAGTTCATACGATCAGTAATAAGTTCTCAAATGTTAGAAACTACGGCAAAGTCGCCAACAACAAAAATATTAAAGCATGCAGCTAGCGAAAGGGCGCGATAATAAGGCAACAACAAATAATCCAATGGAGGAACAGTGGAATGTAGTAGCTAAGAAAGTCAACCAGAAGCCAGCAAAATTACCAAAAACAAAACCACAAGCGACATTAATTTCAAAAAATGGGGACCTTTCCTATGCGGAGATCCTAAGGAAAATCAAGTCCGATTCAACACTTAGCGGATTCGGAAATAACGTCACTAAGATACGTAAAACGCAAAACGGTGAAATGTTGCTACAGCTAAGCGGGACTGCGATCCCAACCGACTCCCAGGAGAACATGAAGAAGTGTCTAGGGGATCAAGCCCACATTAAACTTCTGACCCAGGAGACTCTACTGGAGTGCAAAGACCTTGATGAAGTTACAAGCAAGGAAGAAGTCCTTTACGCCCTACAGAAAGAATTAGGTAACACTGAACTGACGATCTCAACAATTAAGAACTTAAGAAAGTCCTATGGAGACACCCAAACAGCTCTCATTAAACTCCCGGTTGAGGCAGCTAGACAGCTTCTACTGACTAAGAAGCTGAAAGTTGGATGGGTAAATTGCCGTATTCGAGAATACAAACAACCACAGCGGTGCTTTAAAATGTCTCGATTATGGACACACTGCAAAAACCTGCAAAAATGAGGACAGATCCAGACTCTGTAGAAGATGTGGCGAAGGAGAGCACCAGGCAAAGGACTGCAACAACAAGCCAAAATGTTTGCTCTGCTTGAATGCCGGTAGAAAGGAAATCGATCACTTTACTGGAAGCGTCAGGTGCCCAGTATACAAGAAGGCAGCTCAGCAGGTAATATGAGGTTTCTACAATTGAACGCAAACCACTGTCAAACGGCTCACGACTTATTAAAACAGTCAGTTGCCGAAAAGCAAATTGATGTGGTTCTACTAAGCGAACCATATAAAATCGAACAAGGCGTAACCTGGATAAGTGACACTTGAAGGAAAGCGGTTATAATGTAACCCTAATTTCGCGCAACTGGAAGCACCCTTCTCTTCTGATGGTTTTGTTCGATCAACAACTAATGATATTAATGTATATAGCTGCTACTTACCCGCCAGCCTCAACGACGAAGAATATCGTCGTATTATCGACAACCTAGTGGCCGATGCCAGAGGCAAAATGAAAGTTATAATAGCTGGTGACTTTAATGCCTGGGCTATCGAGTGGGGATGCAAAAGAACCAACAGCAGAGGAAAAACCTTACTAGAAGCTTTTGCTTCTCTTGATCTGGAGCTTTTAAATGCTGGCAACCAATGCACATTCAACAAAGGTGGCGGACAATCTGTGATAGACCTAACGTTCGTACACTCGAGCTTAGTTCGCAAATCTCACTGGGAAGTTAGTGATCATTACACTTTTAGCGATCATTATGCAATCATATTCGAAATAAATACCACACACGAACGACAGCGTTTACCGACCCTTAAAAGAAGTAACTGGCGACCCGCAACGTTCGACCCAGACCTTTTTGTAGAAGTCTTCAGGCCAACTACTCTTCCCGACAATTTGTTGTCGGCTAACAGAGCTGCTTACACGATTATGAGCGGTATGAAGAGCGCATGTGACGCTTCAATGTCTAAGTTATCTCGACGCAAACACCATTCCCCAGTGTATTGGTGGAATGAGACGATCGCCAGGTTACGCAAAGAATGCCAGCAAGCAAGGCGATTATACCAAAGGTCACGTGGTACACCTGAGTTAACCACTCTCCAAAAACATTTTAAGGAGAAAAAAAACTACTTAAAAAATCAATTAAAAAAAGCAAACAGGAATGCTTCCTTAAACTGTGCGACGATGTCGAAAACAACGCTTGGGGACTCGCTTACAAAACGGTAATGGGAAAACTACGCACTGGCGGGCAAATGCCTACCTCCCCCTCAATAATTGAGAGAATTGTTTCGGTCCTCTTCCCTATCCAACCCCCACTCCATCAGGAGATCGTGAGAGTACCACAAACCCAGGCTATCCCAGCTGTTTCGAATGAAGAAGTCCAAGAAGCATGCAAACGGGTAAACCCATCTAAAGCCCCAGGACCAGATGGAATTCCGAATGTAGTGCTAAAAACAGCGATTACTACAAACATAGACCCCTTTCGAACCATGTATAATACATGCATCCAGGAAGGCCGCTTTCCCACCATATGGAAAAGGCAAAACCTGATGCTATTGCCGAAACCTAACAAACCAATCACCGAACCGTCCCACTTTCGGCCCCTTTGCATGTTAGACTGCGCTGGAAAGATTCTGGAGCGGATCATATACCAACGGCTAAATAAGGCAATCGACGATGCCGGTGGGTTATCACCCAACCAATTCGGATTCAGAAAAGCAAGATCCACAATTGAAGCTGTAAATTTAGTAAAGACCATGGCCGAACGGGCTATCAGTGGCAAAAGATGGAAAGGAGGCACAATACAGTACTGTATGGTTATAACCCTGGATGTAAAGAATGCCTTTAACTCGACATCCTGGCGCAGTATTTTGAGTGCACTAAAAAGCTTCTCCGTGCCTCAATGCCTTTACAACATAATACTAAGCTATTTCGAGGATAGAATTTTCAGCTAGTGTTGTAGCGAAGGTTCTAAAAAATATAAAGTCTCTGGTGGAGTACCCCAAGGATCTGTTCTTGGGCCACTACTATGGAACGTCATGTACGATGGAGTACTGCGGCTGAAAGTACCGAAAAACGTTCATATTATTGGGTTCGCAGACGATATCGCTGTTGTGGTCATAGCAAAACATATACACGATATAGTTTCGATAACCAACAGAACAATAGTGTTAATAAGCGATTGGCTCGAAACTAACGGACTGAACCTAGCGGAGAGCAAGACCGAAGCGGTACTCATCACTGGCAGAAAAGTCCGTGAATTTGCCACGTTCAATGCAAAGGGTGTAAGCATCACGACACAACCGGTAATTAAATATTTGGGAATCATACTCGATGCAAGGATGTCCTTTAAAGAACACTGGGCGTACACAGGCGAAAAAGCTACAAAAGTGTGCAGAGCCTTGACCCGGTTAATGCTCAATACCCATGGGCCAAAGCAAAATAGAAGACGACTATTAGCTGGTGTACTAAAGTCAGTCGCGCTGTTCGGCGTCCAGATATGGGGAAAAGCTCTAGAAGTAAAATCATATCGCCGTGGCCTTTTTTCGATATATGCCACTTGCGCACTAAGAGTATGTTCTGCGCTCCGCACAGTATCGGAAGATGCTGCTCTAGTTATTGCAGGCTTACACCCTTTAGACCTCCTGGCCAAGGAGATACAATGCTGTACAAATGACAGGTTACCGTACAATACATCAAAAAAATAGCAAGGGCTGAGACAGTAGATCAATGGCAAAAGCGCTGGGAGGAAAGCGGAAACGGTCGGTGGACATTCCGGCTGATCCCCAATGTCGAACTATGGCTAAATAGACCACACGGTGAGGTAGAATTTCACGTAACTCAACTTCTCACAGGGCATGGCTGCTTTAAAGCATATTTGAAACGGTTCGGGCACGAAAATAACGACAAATGTGATTATTGCGGAGGCAATACCGTCGAAAATGTGGAACACACCTTCTTCCAGTGCCCAAAATACATATAATCTTGAGAGGCAATACCTAAAAGATGCGTTCGGTGTAGACCCAACTCCCGAAAATTTGGTAAGCCAAATGGTCGAATCGACAGAGAAGTGGAAAGCTGCTGGCGAAGTTGCAGCCAGGGTAGTGAAATCCCAACGTGCCAGCGAACAGCGGCGGAGACACACAAACGTTGACGTGACGGGAAGGGTTGGCGACGAACAATGTACGATGGGGTTATCAGACCAACAGAGGTGGGGCCAAGTAAATGCAACTTGTAAATGAATGCATTTTGACCATCACGATTACGATGATACCATAGATTTACTCGTAGATTTACTTATAGTTTACCCAAAGTTTCACATCAATTCAAACAATCGTCGCAACGCTATGAACTGACATGATACGATTGAAACCGAAGCCAGCCATACGTTTACACGATCGTGATTGCCGAAGAACAGATTGTTCGTGTTGCATCCGGTCAGTTGACGCTGAATTGATTAACAATGTTGTCTATGCTGAACTGAATTGATTTCAGTGTGTTTTTGGCACGACTGTTTGTGCTGATTTTATCATACTGCTTGCAGCTCTCTGATAGGCACTATCTCCCGCGACCCACTGTGATGTCGACAAGAATCGTTCCGGATGCTTTGCTAGCGAACAATTTGAAAATATTTTCGCATCTTGTACACTGCCTGGGTAACCAATCGTCACCTGTCTTATGCGCAATTTATAGTCACAAATCGCTTGTAGTTTTACAGAGTATTGACGTTTACGCGAATAGAAAATTTCATGGTGCATAACTGGATCTTCAGCTAATTTTATTTCGGAACCATCGATGTAACCCACACACCCTGGCATTTCTTTCGCAGTTGCGGACACAATTTCCAATATTTCTCTTTCATTGGGCCAGTATAAAAACTCATTTTTTAATCGCAATACGGCTTTAAAAATTCGTTGCGTTACATTTTTAATAGTGTAAGCCGAAATGAACGCTTCTTCTGTTGCTCAGCAAACAGCTCATGCTGATCAAAAAACTTTCAATAGCTTCGTCTTCTTCGTCACCTGGCAAAGTATAAATATTTGTATTTAATGAAGAAATGTATGCAAATACTCACTTGATTCAACTCCTAATAGAGCCAATGCATGATTTTCACCAAAAGAAGCTATAATTTTATTTTTCTGACTTTCTCGTGGCATTTCTGTCTTCTTAATTTTTCACCATCAGCTGATTAAGTGTAGAAATATGACCAAATATGACATACAACAGTTAAGTGTGCTCACAAGTGTCGTATTTTTTAAGAATATTAAAATATGACATAAGACATACAACAAAGCGTGTGAATTGCCTAAATATATATTACATATGTAACATAAGTCATTAAAATCTTAAATTTGATTGTATTCCTTGTATGTTTGGAAACACCTGAGCGTATTTCCCGTCTTTGATCCGTGTATGTTCGGTTATACCTGAACTTACCCCTTGCTAACTTGTTTTTATACTCTCGCAACAAAGTTGCTAAGGAGAGTATTATAGTTTATATATATGTATATTCTCTGTACCACTACATATTATAAAACAAAGTCACTTTTTCTGTCCTTATGTCCCCTTAAATGTTTAAATCTTGAAAACTAAGCAACTGATTTTGATACGGTTTTTTTTAATAGATAGATTGCTTGAAGAAGAAGGTTTAGGTCATTATAATGTAAAGAAATATATAAAGGGGGCGTGGCACTCTGACAAAATGTGGTAAAAAACCATAAATTTTTTGTTTACACAGCCATACATCATAAAAGAATCCACCGATTAAAATGAAACTTACTTGAAGTTTAACTTTGAAATATTTACTTTCGTTCTGCATCAAAAACATAGTTGATTCATTTCTTATTTAACCAAAATTGTTTAAACAAGAGCAACACATTTTCCAAAAAAAACTGTTTGTGTGTTCGTTCGCTGTCAACCGAATGAAACATTAGAAGTTATGTGGGAATCTCACCCCACCTCATTCGTGTTGAATTAGATCGTATGGTGAAAGAACTCGGTACGTACACATACATATATGTAAGTACATGTGTACGAATCTCTCGCATCATTAAATTTCGGACGTATGTATGTATGTATTTTCAATTCATATCGTTATTACCGTATTGAATTCCATGTAATTCGGGGGTGTTGTGGAATCCTGAACTCATTTCAAATTTTATTCAAATTGCATTCACAATATTTGTCACATTACTAAACAGCCCCCCATCGATGACGATGGAGCAGACGTTCCATTGCCCGACCATGAAGAAGTTCGAATAGAAATTGCCCGCCTGAAGAACAACAAAGCGGCACGGGCCGACGGATTACCGGCCGAGCTTATCAAACACGGCGGCGAAGAACT